>NC_056662.1:98939264-98966764 GCF_018350195.1 Panthera tigris | reverse complement strand
CATCTCCCCCCGTTCATCCTCGTCGGAGGACGAGCTCTCTTCGCGCACTAGAGTGGACAGAAGGAGCTCTTGGACAAACAGGCTGCGGTCCGCACGCTCACTTTCCATGGACTGGCGCTCTGTTTCCGACATTTTAGGATCGTTCAACCTGCGAAACAGAAAAAAGAAACGGTCTTACCGGTAAGATGTCAGCACACAAGTGCAGGGTCAATTTCGACAATGTCTTCTGTGCCAGCTTTTAGGTGGCAGAACTCGGACTCCGAGACATACTGCTGAAACACTCTGCTCTAATGTATCACCGCCATCATGTTGAGGTGAACTCCCCACACTTCGAGCAACACCGCTACCCAAATCTACGCTTTCCTTAGGTTCAATGAGAAAAAATACACTTAGACTTCTCATGCTCCCTCTGGAAAAAGTGGTGGTGAGCACTTTTCAGAGGAAAACAAAATTTCCAATAGGTAGTATGCTTGACGAAGTAGTGAGTTCCTAACCAGAATTTCACCCGTGGGCAGTAAAACGAGGAAAAGGAGCAACACTGGTCACAAAAACTAGTGACTAGAATATTTGCCTGAAAAAAACCCCTAGAAGTTCCTTTGACTTTTCTCTATTACTTCCATCCAATTCTTCCTAAAATGAAGATACCTCCCGAAGGGTGAGAGGTCAGGAAAACACACACACACGCACGCATGCGCATGCCCTCCCCCCCCGCCCCAACCCTGTTTCTCCTACCCAGGACTGAGCAGCAGGGTGGACTAAGAGCCGGGTACGCTCATCTGATATATGCACTTATGAAATCTGCATCACGCTGGGAAACTTGGTTCATCTGCATGGACACTGGACAGATGTTAAGAGCTGAATTCTTGTTACTCACCTGATAAATAACTTAAGCAAAGTTCTGCTTAGTTTCAGTTATTGATTTTATTTCTCTACATTCTTAGTGTCAAAGAAAGAAAGGGAGGGGAGCCTGGGTGGCTCAGTCAGTTAAGCATCCAACTCTTGGTTTTGGCTCAAGTCATAACAGTTTGTGAGATCAAGCCTGCTTGGGTTTCTCTCTCTCCTCTCTCTCTGCCCCTCCCCAGCGTATGCACACACACTCTCTCTCTCTTACTCTCAAACTAAATAAACTTTAAAAAAGGGGGGGGGGGTAAAGAAAGAAAGGGATACTAGCTGGAGCACTGGGGTCAGGACAAGTAACCAAACAGGGAGAAGACTGTGAGAGTGCAAGGGTGCCTGGCAGGCATGTATGACAGGTGCCTTGCCCAGAGATGGTGCACTTAGAGCCCATGCTCCTCAGGGACAGGCACCTGCTCTCTGCTGTCCTATCTATGATGAAAGTGACAATACATACCGGGCCCTTACTATGGGTCAAACTCTGTCCTAAGTGCTTTCTGTAGGTTATTATCTCTTTTAACTCCTATGAGTTAGGTCATATTACTAACATTTTACAGGAAGAGGAAGCTGAAGCAGAGGTTAAGTGACATGCTCAAAATCTTAACAGCTGTCAAGTTCAAAACCACTGGATGATTACATCTATGGCTCAGAGACAAATGAAAAGATCTAAATTTCAGAACTTGAAGCAAAAGGATCTGAAAAGTAATTACATAAAAGCCATTAAATTCACACTGGAAGGAAATGACTGATGATACACAGAAGACTACCTACACAGTGAGCAAAGCAGAGACATATAGCCTGAGATCCCCAACACTTTGGAGAGCATGTAATTGCAATATTACTGTTTTTTTTTTTTCTTTTTTAAGACGATTAAGAGTCACATGCTCTACTGACTGAGCCAGCCAGGTACCCTATAATATTATTGTTTTTATTTTTAGTAAATAACTGAGAAAATATTTCATTCCTAAAAAGTAGATAAAATCTGGTACCAGGGCTAGATCTCCTAATGTGCCAAACTTCATTTGGGATCTAGAAGTAACTGCAAAGCTTGTGAAGATCTTCAAACTGGGAGTTAGCCAGTTAGCTGACTCTATTGCCAAAAAGACTGAAATCTGACCCAAGCACTGCAACAATAATTTTCTAAAAGATCCACAGTTTGGATCCAAAGGCAACGGTTTCCCCATGATGAGTTCCAGGGTGTCATGAACAGGAACTGTGCCTGGTTAAAGAGGCCAAAGATAAGGCTTGGGCCCCACATAGATCACATAAGGGCTATGTGACCAGAGACCAGGTTTTTTCTTTGGAAATACTACAGCCTTGAAGCTTTCCTCCCCTTAAAGATTCATAATGCGTATTAATATAGTTAAAGTTCTGAGAAGCCCAATAATAAATGAGCTACTTTTGTTAGTTAGTTTTGCCCAAAATTGTTTGTCAAGAAAAAAACCCTGAACATAAGTAACTCTACATGTTCCTTAGAATATATAAAGTCCCAGGTAACGTTTTTCTGGAAATACTACCTAAGATAGATCTTACCAGTCAGGATCAAATGATACAGTGAAAGGTAGGAAAAGTGGTCTGTAAACTGTAAGATATGTGCAACGTACTGTATCAGATGACAGAAGGGGCCCTTCAAGAAGCTATGACCAGAATCCAGGAAGGCTGCTCAGAGGCCACCCACACCACGCCCTGGGAGTTGGGTGTGGTGTAGAAGAACTAGAGAGAGAAAAATCCCAAATCAAGCCCACTGAGTTTCAGGCTAAAGAAAAAGAACGGGCCAAGCGTCAAGGGTGAGAAGATGTCTTTTCCAAAGACATTCATTCATTCCACCCACAGTCAGTGAACTCTCAGTGGATATACACACTGTCAGGTCTCCTGTTTGAGGTAAGTATCTAGATCTGCCAAGCTGGAAGACCCAAAAAGGTAAGGCTACATGGTAGCAAGGGTAGCTCCATCTGTGGCTCTGCGGTTTATGTCGAAGCAACCTTTTCTGGTAATCACCAAGCACAGTTACTGTCTTTGCAGAGATAATCCCAAGGTAAATTCCCCCACCTGAAACCTCCTCCTTAGACCCCTAACAAATGAGTATAACGGGAACCATTAATTGGGCCTTTATTATATGTCAGATACTGAGCTAGACCATACATATACCAATATTCCATTTCATCCTCAAAATAATTCTCTTTCTCATGAGGCAAAACTCACAAGCTGTTGATGATAAGATTGAGGTATAGAGAAGTGATTTGCCAAAGGCCCGAACTAGGTAGTGGCAAACCTGGGGCTCTAGACAGGGGTCCGCAATCATTTTTTATTCTGCATCCAAAACATATTATTTATAACTAGGCACAGGTGCCACTGTACCAACAGAGACATTTACAAGTATGATATAAATGAAATATACAGAGAACTAATATTGTCTTCTAGCATCAGTTTGGAGATAACTGATACATTACACTGCTTTTCTCCTTCACTTCCCAGTTTTTACTTTATATTCCTCTATGCTCTGTTAAAGGCCCAGATTAGTCCAGGTTCATTACCTGTTGAGCCTAAGTCTTCTCATCACTGCTCTTTCTAAAATTCCTTATGTTCTTAAAAGTCACATAAAATGCCGACAGGCCTGGGAGAAAAAGATGTTCAGTTGCTGATGGTAATTTTCAGAAGCAGGTAAGAACTCTATTCCATCCAGTAAAACCATTTTCTGTATGTACTGCATAGTCTTTTTTGCATTATGGTAAAAATTTTTGAAAACTGTCACTTTTGTTTGTGCCAATTTCAAGAACTTAAATCCTGCTTCTTTAAAAATTCTCAGGAGAAAACCACTATGTTGTGAAATCCTCTCCCCTACCTTTTATGTTTCACAGCTGACTGAAACTGGCAATAAAAGGAAAGCAATGTTAATTATGACAATAAAGATACCTAATATGTCCCCAGAATGTAATGAGAATGGTGTTTCAGTTGTACGGGCAAAACGGGGAAAAAATTCACATGAGATGATAATTTACTGTCAGAACGAGACCACTAGCAGTTCTGTGTTAACCACTATTCTTCATATTCTCGGGGAAATACTGAATATGCGGTTTTGCGGAGATTGTAGTTTTAAGGGTCGGATCAAACACAGCCTTTAAGAACACGGACAAGGCACAAGAGAGAAAAGGTCATTTCAGACCACGTGGCGCCAGCCAAACACTGCTTGTCAAAGCTGTGCGGACAGACGAGCTACCTTGTTAAAAGAAACTGGGAATTGTGGACAGTCTGCGGACTGCTTTCCGTGTTGGCGATGTTGGTCGCTGCCGTGGACTGCGTGATCGTGGTGGTGACGCCGCTCGTGTTAGCGCGCCGGGTGGCGTTGCGGGCGGTCTCCAGCTGCTGCCGCGCCGCCTGCGCGTGCTGCCGCTCCAGCTGCAGCTGCATCTGCAGCTGCTGCAACTGCGAAGCGGAAGGGCCCGAAGAGTTAAGCTGTCCTCCCGCGGACCGCCTCACTCCTGACAGCTGAGACAGCAGCTCTGCCAACGGAAACGAAGGGGGTTAATGTCTCGTTAGATGCTGCGGGAAACAAAAGGCTGAAGGTCGCGCGCTTTTAGAGGAGCATTAAAAACGATGGCCAACAGGCAGGTGGGTATCCATGGCAACATAAAGTTCAGCTGGGAGCTCAGCACCTTTCCTTTTATTAAAGATCTTATTTGTAGGTAGTAATCTCTACACTCAACGTGGGTCTTGAATTTAACAATCCCAAGACCAGGAGTCGCATGCTCTACTGACTGAGTCAGCCAGGCGCCGCCCCTCGGTACCTTTTAGAATGCCTTCTGGAGGTAGCGGCTGTTGTGCATGGAGAATGCAAATCCATGAATATTAACCGACATACAATTATTTTTAAGCAGAACATAACAGATTGTTGCTTAATGGACTGATCTAGTTATACTTTCTCTTAATATTGTAGTAAATTAAAGTGGATCATCTGCTGGCCCAATCATAATATAAACCTTCTCCATACAAGCTCCATGAAAGGAGGGGTCAAGTCTACCATTTATACTATTCCAGCTCCTAGAACAGTGCCTGGCGCATAGTAGGCCTCGAACATTTACTCAATGATTGAATGATGATCCGAATTACATCCAAGAGGCCCAGATCATTTCTATCTGTGACCCTTGCACCACTCATCTTTGCCTTGTCTCTGGCACTTTCTGGTACTGTCATTTGAGAGTCCTGGAGTACCACTGGACTATCACTGGTGATGTTCAGTAAGGCTGACTGGCTCCTGACTGTACAGCCTAGTTAGTGGCCTGTTACAATCCAGACTCTCTTCTTTCGATAAGGTTGAACTCATCAAGAGCAATGTGGACCTTTGTTCCTGAGTGCTCGTCTAAGTAGGGTGCAGGAAGCGCCTTGTCCCACATGGGAGAGTTCCACCTAGCTCACATGGAATTACGTGGAATTGTCTGCCTTACTAGCAAATACTCTTCATCGTTAAAATTCTTTAACGGGTGTTTCTGTTTTCTAGCTCACTGTTGTTTTATCCCACAGGTTCTTACACCATTCTTTCATATAGCCTACAACTAAAATAAACTAATTTCCATCGGCAGAAAAAATTGGAAAGAATTTCTCACTTTTGAATTTTGTTTCCAGAAATGAACTTTTACAGCCTACTAACAAAGACAGTAGGTAAATATTCCCTTTGGATGAAGAAGTATTTTTTAAAATCCCCAAAACTCAGTTCACAGGGTTTATTGCACATCCAAATGCCCAAAGCACATTTGGAATTTAGAGGTTATATCTGTAGGTCTGTACATTTTTAAGAACATTTTATGAGTAAAACTGTTCCTAGTTTGTACCACAGATCCACACTTACCAGCGTCCCAGGGTGTTCTGCAAGGTGCATCACGATTTTCAGGCACATATTCACCATGCGCACACATTTCAGAACTTGTACAGGCTTCCCAGAGTCTTACCTTAGCCTGTCTGTGTTTCGTGCATCTTACAGTCTCAGGCTACTGTGATTTCTGACATTGTATTTTCACCTCCAACCTCTTTGCTCTGCTGCTGGCTTCCCAGGTTGGTCATGTACTAAGCCCAGAAGACTTGGCTATGAACTACATATTCAAATGTTGTCGTTTTTTAAATAAGATTTTCTCAAGCTACTGAAACACATACTTTTCAGTATGTTCCCTAAGAGTATATAGTTCTCAAATCAAGGCAAGAACAGAGAAACTCCTACTTTACTTTCTTCTATGAGAAGAGCTTAATTCTCTAGTCTTGTCAATTAGTTTTATTATCTGTGTGCTTGTGGGGGTTGAACCATGGAACTCTGAAAGTCTTTGACTCTGAAATCTTTGATCATTTTCTTGGGTTTCAATACAGGCCACAAATAGAACCCAGAGCCATTTCTTAGTATCTTCTGCTCTAAGTGCTTAAAGAAATGTCAGAATGATATGAACTACTTTATGTTGCCCACTTTTAAAATATTTCATACTAATAAAATTCGGGGGAGTTCTGTGAAGGAATGTAGGAGCATGATGAGAGACTAAAACGACAAATTCCACCAAAACATTTTAAAGGAAGGCCCCCTCCCTGGCCATTTCCTTTATTAATGGGAAACTAACTTACCAGCTATAGGATCCATGGCCTCCCTATTGCTTGGAGAATATGAACTCTGAGAGGAAGAAAGTCCACCAGTAGAACTGCTAGTAAAGTGCATGTTTGATCTACGAGCACGAGGACCTCCTAGTCCCCGGCCAGGGTGAAACATTCTACGTACATGTCGAACACCACTCGATTCATCGTAACTCCAAAGTTAAGAAAAGAACCCAAGTATTTCACAGAAAGAAAAAAAAAAAATCACTCGAGCCCCTGTTAGACAGACATGCAGATTTCCTAAATTGTAAGCATTTAAAAATAGCACATTTCATTTAGAATGCAAACATCACAACCATATCTACAAGAGCTATTAACGCTAAAAAAAAGACACTCAAATATAAAGCAACATGTGAATGAGTGAGTGAGTGAGTGAGTGAGTGAGTGAGTGTGTGAGTGTGTGTGTGTGTGTGTGTGTGTGTGTTTTCAAAGGGAAAAATGTTTTTCCAGATAGGAACAAATTTCTTCCTAGCCTCCAACGACAATAACCGGGTGGGGTAAAGGGCACCATTGGGTCAGACTCCCAAGATAAGGCATCGCCTTACCCTGACCTCAGGGCTGAATTTCATATATGTTCATACTTAAGTAACCAAAATTAAAAAGCATCAATTTTTTTATCTGAGGGGAGCTATGCTAATCAAATCTCAATTATCATCTGGAATAGAAAAGAAAGGTATGAGCAGTTTTATTTACATTTTTACAGTTTTTTACATTTTATTTATTTAAGTAATCTCTACACCCAACATGGGGCTCGAACTCACCAACCTGAGATCAAGAGTTGCATGCTCTCTGACTGAGCCAGCCAGGTGCCCCCAGCATGAATAATTTAAATTCAGGAATAAAAGACTCCTTTTGGTTATTAGTTTTAATCTGTCTTCAAGTTGTTTTTTAATGCTGCTGCTAAACTGAAAACTAGATTTGAATTTTTTAATAGCAGTGGACAGAGAGAGAGTAACACCACATTTATCAAGAGGTCAAATTCTGAGGGGTGCCTGGCTGGCTGTCAGAAGAAATTACTTAAAAACAAAACAAAACAAAACAAAAGTCAAAGCTAGCAGCCTCACCCACCTTCTACAGCTGACTCAAAGTAAAGGTCCTGAACAGCGAACAGCCGCCCAAACTCATGAAGACAACACTGTTGTTTCCACACAGGTAAATGTATGGGTAAAGCACAGCCAAAGAGACTTTTCTTTCAAAGCAGTACACGGAACAGCTATATGGTACAGAATGACTTTTTTAAAAAAATGTTTATTGAAAATATTTTTGAGAGAGCCAGAGAGAGAGCGCAAGAAGGTGAGAGGCAGAGAGGGAGTGGGGGACAAAGGATCTCAAGTGGGCTCTATGCTGACAGCAGAAAGCCTGATGTGGGGCTCAGACTCATGAATCGTGAGATCATGACCTGATCCAAAGTCGGGACACCTAACCGACTAAGCCACCCAGGTGCCCTGGTGCAGAATAACTTTGCTGGCTTCCCAGTTTTCAGTCGATGATTTTGGAGTGATTTAAGGATAGGATGAGTGATTATTGAAGCCCTCAGGTGCCATTATAATGTGTACTGTTTCATCATGGTATTCATGATAATGGCTTAGGTTCTACAGGAAGTAATGTTATGATCACCATATTTTGTTTTTAAAAAAGCATCTAGGTGTAAAAAGTACACTTTAGGAAGGTTCCATCTAAACAGCAAAAAAAAAAAAAAAAAAAAAAAAAAAAAAAAAAAAAAAAAAAGAAATTCTGGTGCCTATGAGGTTCGGAGAGAAGCTATTCCCTCATGACAAAGTCACCACACAGAATCACTTGAAGTACCTGAAAAATCAGTATATTTCCAGGATAACTGCAATGTCAACATTTTGTTTTCCAGAGCTTAATGGCAATACTCGTTAGGAATCTAAAATGTAACATATGCCTTCTCCTATTTTTATTTTGCATAATTTAATGTTCTCTTGATAACCAGGGACTTATAAAAATCTCACAAAAATGGATGTAGGTGACATGGGACATTCTACTGAATGGATACTAATTTCATTACAGGACCCCGAACTTGCTGAAAAAGTTCAGGATTCAGGATAACAGCCTGGCTTGCAATTACTTGCCTAGCTTCTCCATGAAGATGGTGCAGAACAGGGATCAAGCATAACCCCGCTCCGTATTGTTGTAAGATTCTTTCATATAAAATGTGAAGTGACTCAAAGACTTAAGCATTCTTGGCCCATTCAGGTTTTCTTATTCTCTTCAAGAAAAAAACAAAAAAGTCACAACTTTCTTCATTACGCTTTCATGTCCTCAGCACTTAGGAGAGAGGAAAAGTGGTGTCATCTGTTCCTCTGTCCTTGACTGGCTCAGGTCTGGCTGACATTCTCATTTCTTAGGTTGGCTCCATATCTTTGTATTCGCTTTCGTTTTCTTTTATTCCCCTAACTCTGAAGGGCCATGCTGCCAATTAGAACATTGGGAACTGTGAGCAAGGGATGGGAGCTGGGGGACAAGAAAACCGTCAAACCAGTTTCTTCCTCAGTAGGACTATGGCTGGATTATGGTTGCCGGGAGGCAATCAAAGAAATCAGAATAAAGTCTGGCAAAGATGAAAGTCGTGATTAGCTCTTGAACCACTTCAAACTGCAATGAATACTGAAACCTTTACATGAAAATGGACCCCTGAGTTAATAGGTGACAGTTTTCGAAAAACAATTCATAACTTGAGACGAGAAGCACACAGCGTACAAAATTAATTACTCCGGTGGGCTGTTCATCTCTTGAAGATCACAGGGAACATCACCAGCAACTGCTGAGAGACAGACTTGTGAAGGGGAAGCAGAAAGGAAAGCGGGAAAGGACTTCAGAGCTGGCCGTGAACTGATGCGATCCTACTCAGAGACTGGGCAGGGATTGGCGGTCTCTGGAGAAAGGGGCTCCCAAGGGAGAGGAGCCCCGGCATGCACTCCTGCTCATCATCCCCCACTAGAACAGGGTACGGCAACAGAGGACACAGAGGGGAAGCACATAAATTCTCCTTGTACTCAACTAGATTTTAATTTGGATTAGTGTTTTCCTCTTTTGTATGAAAACACCCTACTGAAGACTTATCACCCGGGCAAACGGTCTTAAGGGAATCTGACCGAAACGAAGTGAAGATGACGAGCAAGGCGGCTTTCAGTGAGTGTTGTTCATGTGACGGGCACAGCATGTAACAAGAGAAACAAATTGCATCTCAACACCGAGTCACTTTTAGGAAAGGTCAAATAAACTCAAATAATTTGGAAGTTAGTTTATCTCTTTGGGTATATTGTCCTTAAAAATAATCAAAATGACAAACATTACAAACAACTCTATCCCTTCTTGCCTCTTAAAAGGATATTAAATCTCTAGGGGCTCTGTGTTCAAGTGTAAGATGAGCTGCAAAGTCATCCGTGACATGATTAGGATCGCCTCCAGGTAATGCTGCACATATTGGACAAATCTGAAATGAAAGTAAAGAAAGCAGATTTAATAGATGGATATTGATCAGACATCTTGTTGGATGAATATTTTACTATAACTGAGTTTTAACCAGGCAACAACACAGTAGAGATCCTGAACTAGTAAACAGCAACGGAGGCCTGAATATGAACTACGGCACATCCACGCTGTTACTTACAACTCCAACAGATAACCTCTCAGGGTCAGACACAACGGTTCTAGACAAAGAGCTCAAACTTGAGCTCCAGTAAAGCCTTCTAACAGCCTGGCCGATTCATTTGCATGGTCTGACAAAACACTTTCCATAAAAAAAAATTTGTTTAAAGATGTGCTATTTAATTAGTGCACATTCACATCTGACTAAGTTTGGTCTTGAATGGTAAAGACGGAGACATAGGCCTCCCCAAAGTAAGCTAGATTTGAGGGCCAATCTCCAAATACGACAGCAAAGCTCTTATTAAAATACAACTATACAAGCTCATATATTAAGACAGTGATTACTGGTAATGTGCAAATATGCTCTATAAATTCATGAATAGGACTTCCAAGGGAAAATGGGGATGGGAGCCCATTTTTAGAACTCTATCTTTCAGAGGAATGGGAGGCAGAACAAAAGCTTGTTCAGGTTAAGGTCAAGGAGTAGAAGACCAACTTCTTGTGCGCCTTAGGGCAAGGGATAGGAGAAAGGAATAAAGTGGTGTGTGCACCCGCAGAGCTCAGGGGAGCCTTCGGAGGCTGGAAATGTGGTTTCTGAAGCAGTAGGTTAGAGAGGAGTGGTGACACAGGAAGAAGAGGGGTAGGATCAAAAGAAAGGAACTTTGAGAGGAAAGGCCCCTTCTCTTCCAGAAATCCAAATGGGTAAATGATGGTCTAGGAGTGGAAGCCAAGCCTTGAGGTGTAAAGAACTTGAGAGCTAAAGAACAGAACCAAACAGAAAGGTCTGATGCAAAGGGGCACAGCCAAAGGGAGCCCCAGGAAGTGTACAAAGCTTTAGGCTTGCGTCTCTCTAGGGAGAAAAGAACTGAGGCTAGGATATGTGACTTATGTTGCCAATACACGTGTTGTATCTCTGAATTCTTTCACCTGGAGTAAAATTCAGGCACTCGGTTGACCTTGCTGCCTGCCTGTGGTGGTGTAAAAGAGATGAAGAGGCAGGCGCAAGGCGAGACTTGGGAGGCCAATGCTGGCATACGGACGGGAAAACAAACTATCTGATCCCCAGAGCCTAGGCCAACGCAAATCACCATCTTCTCAGGACTAGAAAGCAGAAGTCCCCTGAAAGTCTGACTCAGATTTGATTCCAGTTCCTCTTATGCCCATTCAGCTGTTCTGATTATATCTGCTTCAGGAGTCTGAGAAATATCCTTAAGAAAACCTAAAGATGCTCATGAGAAATAACACTTAAGCAGGACAGTGTGCAAAAGAAGAAGGGAGGTCACACAGGAACGTGCCTGCAAAGAAATGAAGAAAGCACTGGATAAACATGTGCATGCCTTTCTTAGAAGATGCCACAGAGGTGTTCAGACGTTTTTTCCTCTGTCAGAGAGAAGAGCAATTGTATCTGTTCATAAATTTACAGATTATCAACTCTCTTTCCCAGGAATTTAGGTTTTACTGTCTGTGTCATTCCTGTACTATGAAACTGCCAGGCAGTGTCTGCTGTACTTATTTTACTTTTTGTGTGTTTCTGTCTTGCCTAGCTAGATTGTCAACGGTTTTGAGAAATGCAGGACAGTGTGATTTGGTTGTTGTTTGGGAACCGTGACCAGACTTGCTTAAAACAAAAAGACCAACAGGTTTGGAGAAGCAGAAAGAACCTCTGGTATAACAAATCAAACAAACAAGCCAGCTTAGGTATTTTTGAGTCCCTCAATTTTGCAACAATTTAACAGGTGCTGGACAATGCAGAGCTTTATTACAATGCGACAAGATTACAAGTGTTAAGATTTTTATCCAAAGAAAAAATAACCATTAAGAGGAAAAGGCACCTTCCTTCTAAGATATTTGCTTTAGACTGGCCTTTGGCCAAGGTCTATGCACAACTTGAACTGCACAAAAGATAACTGTAGAAGTTTCAGTACTTTGAGGACACACGCAAATGTTCTTAGATGAGAGAAGTATCCTTGAGAATATGCATTCCGGAAGGAAGACAAAATGGGAAAGTACAGATATCAAATGTACTAAGAATGCCCTAACAGGACCGACAGCCTCCTATACCCTAGAAAAGCACCTTCGAGATGGGGATGTAGACTAGTGCTTAGTTTTGAGTGTGTCTTTACTTCCACACACCCAGTGTCTTGCAGAGGACAGAAAAATTCCACACAAAAGATAACGCTGTTAACCCTAAACTTACGAGTCTGTCAACATTAATATTTATCATGCTTCGACTGCCACATGATATAGTAACATCTATTAACTTGAACAAGCAAATTCCATGTAACACATTATCTTAACGCAATGACAACTTGCCAGCGTTCAGGCATATTGAACTGGCTTAAGTCAGTGTTTCCTGAAATTGGCTGAGGATATAATTCATCCAGAATATTTGGTAAAAACACAGTTCTCTAGGCCCCTGCCTGGAAACTGATTCTAGGAGATTTGAAAATCTATATATATATATATATATTTTAATTTTTTTTAACGTTTATTTATTTTTGAGACAGAGAGAGACAGAGCATGAATGGGGGAGGGTCAGAGAGAGAGGGAGACACAGAATCCGAAACAGGCTCCAGGCTCTGAGCTGCCAGCACAGAGCCCGACACGGGACTTGAACTCACAGACCATGAGATCATGACCTGAGCCGAAGTCGGCCGCTCAACCGACTGAGCCACCCAGGCGCCCCTGAAAATCTATATTTTTGACAAGGGTCCCAGTTATCTTATAATTAGGTAAGTTTGGTAAATACAGCTTAAATATACAACGGTATTTAAAAATAATAAATATCCTGAGGAATGAAACATGAAATGTTGTATTTACTATCCCCTGGCTCAAATTTTCTTTCTTTTTTTTTTTTTTTTTAGTGTTTTTATTTTTGAGAGAGAGACAGAGCACAAGCGGGGGAGGTGCAGAGAG
This sequence comes from Panthera tigris, assembly GCF_018350195.1. NCBI lineage: Eukaryota > Metazoa > Chordata > Mammalia > Carnivora > Felidae > Panthera > Panthera tigris. The sequence goes on along the minus strand of NC_056662.1, from coordinate 98,953,717 downwards.
AGGGAGACACAAAAACAACCACGGAGGGGTTAAGTTCTCATGATGTAGTGAGCTCTTCTCCTTTTTTTTTTTTTTTTTTGGATAGGCTTCATTACAAGTTTCTTGGCCATTCTGTTCACTGTTCCAGAAAATGCATTTTAAAAAACTGTCTATCTGATCCAGCATATAACCTGGCTTGAACTGAAGCTACTAGACCACAGCACTATAGAGAGATCGGTCTTGCACCAAAATCATTCAGCAGATGCTGAGAGCTAGGCTGGTTCTTTACCATGAGGCTGACCCACTTTGGAGCATCATCCTCTCAGACCACTTGAAACTGCCCTTGAACTCAGATTCTGGGACACTAAGCTTCTTGTTAACAGTAAACACTTTTTTTTAAAGTTTATTTATTTACTGAGAGAGAAACACAGAGAATGAGTGGGGGGGGGGTGGGGCGGGGGGGTTTGTTGAGAGGGAGGGAGAGAGAATCCCAAGCAGGCTCATCAGTGCAGAGCCCGACCTGGGGCTCAACCCCACAAATTGTGAGATCATGACCTGAGCTGAGATCAAGAGTCAGATGCTTAACTGACTGAGCCACCCAGGAGCCCTGTAGCAGCAAACACTTTAAGTGAAATAACTGGTTTGACAATTGGTATTTCTTGACTAGGTTTCTGAAACTTGATAAACTCATTTATTTCATTTATCTGATTAATTTTAGATCTCTGAGAAATACGTTCCTTTTGAGTAACTGTTCAAAAGCTGTGATTTCCCTATATCATCTTCTATTGTTACTTTCTAGTAACACACCAAATGTTTGATGCATCGTTTGTCTGGCAACGATGATCTTACAGCAGCACAGCTTCTTTGTAGTTCATTTTTTGGACCCTTTTTAAAAAAGATTCATTTTCATCCACATAATCATTATGATTAGGTTCATCCTGTCACAAAAGGACTACAGAATCACTCAAATCCTACCATCCTTCCATTCCCAAGTAAAAGCCCGGGTGGCATGATGGCGGAGAAAGTAACATTATTCCTCTGTACAAATGTCAAACCTCTTTATTATCCACCAGACCAAGTGGACAAATGTTCTCGTTTTAATGGTTCTCTAGTATCTGGCCGTACTCACCTGATTCCATTTTATTTCCCATTATTTCCCACAACAATCAATACCTTACCATCCCTTCTGCCTATGTTTCTTTCTCAATACCACATCTTAGTTCATGTTGTCTCTTCCCTCTGAATAATGCCTTTACCTTCCCATTCTGTCCACTTTTTGAAATCGTACCCATTTTTTCAAGGCCTACATGAAGTCCCAAAGCCCTCTGACTCCTTCCTGTGTTATTCTCCAATTGTGTCAAATAAGCTAGTTTGCTCTTCAGATGGGCCATAAAGTCTGTGTGGGTTGAGGCCACATGTTTTACAGTTGTTATGCTGAGAGCCATTGTGCCTTACTCCAAGAATTCAGAGGCCTCAGAAAGCACTTCACACTTTACATACTAAATGTAATGTTCTTGGTTAATACTTGGGGAGATATGTTCAGAAGTCACGAACATTTATCTAGAGAAAGGCCACTAAAATCTCCCTTTCCAACTTGTCCTTAATAATTGACCCAGGAATGATCTAGAACAGAGAATCTTCTGACATTATCCTCTGAGGGCAAAGAAGGGAAGGTAAAGTGAGTGTTGTGTTCTCCTCACCCTCTTCCTGTTTATAACTAACGACTCAATTTCTCTCAGGCACCCACACATTTTCTCACATAAAGCCCTTCTGCAGCCCCCCACCTTCCTGTTACTTTGCTTTCTGTCCAGTCATTACATGAACATTCCTTCTCCTTGCTCCTTTTCTCTACTACAGCTGTGGGTCAAGTTATGAAGTGAATCACGGTTAAGAAGATTAAAGGTATTACTCTTGTATCTGAGGAGTTACAGGTTCTGGACAAAATTACAATGCAGTGAAGAATAACTGCCACGGCTCTACTGCCTTCAGAAAAGCTGCTTATTTACTTGTGTTCGGTGAGTTTGTGCACCCCCCACATCATAAGCACAAGAAAGATAAAAACACAATTCCAAGTCAAATAATTTTCCTTTGTTAATATTATACCAACTTTCTTTCTTTCTTTTTTTAATACATGGGGAGGAGAGAAAGTTCTTTTTTCTTTTCTTTTTTTTTTTTAATGTTTATTTATTTTGAGAGAGAGAGAGAGAGAGTGTGAGTGGGAGAGGGGCAGAGAGAGGAAGAGAGAGAATCCCAATCAGGCTCTGTGCTGACAGTGCAGACTCCTACGTGGGCCCCAATCCCACGAACTGTGAGATTATGACCTGAGCTGAAATCCAGAGTCAGACACTTAACTGACTGAGCCACCCAGGTGCCCCTCTACTAACTTTCTAACACAAGATTACATAGGTTTTTCCTAAGCTAGCTTCGAAATCAAAATTCACCACATGATGTGTTCTGCCAACCTCGTACTTATTTATTGTGCTCTGAGTTTCAAGCTAGGTGTCCAAAGGACATTTACAAAAATAACTTCTTTTTAAGTTGGTGTTTTCTTCTTCCTTTCTTCTCATATGTGTAGGTTATATAAATTTAAATGAAAACATGTAACAAAGCCTTGTGAGCACTGTTTCAGATACGGGGCACCTTCTGGGACTGCAATAAACACGGTTTCTCTTGTGCTACTGTTTACAACTGCGACCGTTTTCTAGTTAAAGATCTATGTCAAGAAGTCCAGGTGGGCTACTTAATGAAAGTTAATGAAAGTTCTCACCAGTCAAATTTGTTATATTGTATAATTTTGTTACTATGGATTAACTAATTCATTAAGTATTTACTGAGGACCAAATCAGTGTTCACTTAATATCCTGGGTTATAAGATTATTAAGAAACGAAGACAGTGAACATGGTGATCCTGCCACCATTCAAGTTCATACAAATTCCATTCTTTTTTGAGTTTCATCTCTTCTTATAAATTGGGATGTATTTTTCATTATTTATTCAAACCAGATTACAATTCATGTCTCTTCTTTTGAAGGGCTCTTAAACTCAACTCTAGATATACCCCACGCTTGTTCTGTTAGGCAACATTTTCTGATCACTTGCAATATAATGGGATGTTTTTAACAGAATTTCTTTTACTGAAAAGTGATGATCCAAAAAGAGCTATTAGAATTTAAGGCCAAGACACATAAAAAAGCCTTCACATGCATTTTAATCCTTAGAGTTAAACAAACATAAAGTTGATAATCTACCAAGCTAACTATTGCTGAGGTTTATTGGTGATGTCAGGTTTTTGATCTCCTACCCAATTAAAAGTGGTTCATCTTATAAAATCTGTAGCTATAATAAATATAAGACTGAATGCTGGAGTTTTGCTTTGAAGAGATACATAAAGCACTACTGGAAAATCTTTTGGGCCTAGAACTATCTAAGTTGTAGCCACTTGCACCTTAACCATCCAGTTTGCCAATAGAGACATAGGTCCTTTCAAGACTTGAGTGAGCACACCATTCAACTGGATTACAATCTAATTTTCTATTGTTACAGCGCAACACTGAAATTAACTTATAATGAAGTAGGAGTTACTTCATATTGAATTTATTTTTCTCCTCAGTTCCATTCTCCCCATTTTAATACTTAGGTTGGAAGTGTCACATGCTTCTAAAGAGTAGCATTTAGAATTTTAGGAGTTTTTGCTATATACAAAGGTTTTAATTTTCCTTACATTTTTTTTTCAATTTTTTCATTTAAAAAAATGTTTATTTATTTTTGAGAGAGAGAGACGGGGGGGGGGGGCAAAGAGGGAGGGAGGGGCAGAAAGAGAGGGAGACACAGAATCTGAAGCAGGCTCCAGGCTCTGAGCTGTCAGCACAAAGCCCGACGCGGGGCTTGAACTCACAAACCGCGAGATCATGACCTGAGCCGAAGTCTGACACCCAACCGACTGAGCCACCCAGAAGCCCCTTCCTTACATTTTTATACATGATTTAAAAGTCCTAAATAACTAAGTTTTGGTTTTAAATGTTATTTTACTTACTTACTTAAAGATTTTTTTTTTCTTAAGTAGGGCTTCATGCCCAGCACGGAGCCCAAGGTGGGGCTTGAACTGACCCTGAGATCAAGATCTGAGTTGAGATCAAGAATTGGATGCTTGGGGCACCTGGGTGGCTCAGCTGGCTAAGTGATGCTTTTGGCTCAGTCATGGTGTCAGGTATGTGGGATCGAGCCCGCATCGGGCTCTGCACTGAGTGTGGAGTCTGCATGGGATTCTTTCTCTGCCACCACCTCCCTGCTCCATGCGTGCTTTCTCTCTCTCAAAATAAATACATAAATTTAAATCTTAAAAATAAGAAAAAGCTAAACGCTTAACTGACTGAGCCACCCAAGTACCCCTTGATTTTTCACTTTTAAGTAATCTCTACACCCAACATGGGGTTCAAACCCACAACCTCGAGAACAAGAGTCATACCCTCTACCGGCTGAGTCAGCCAGGCATCTCCTTAAATATGTTTTTTGGGCAGAAATTTAAACTATATGTGTACACTGATGGGGCTCCCGGGTCGCTCAGTCGGTTAAGTGTCTGACTTCAGCTCAGGCCATGATCTCACAGTTCGTGGGTTCAAGCCTTGTGCTGTTGGGCTCTGTGCTGACAGCTCAGAGCCAGAAGCCTGCTTCAGATTCTGTGTCTCCCTCTCTCTCTCTCTGCCCCTCCCGGCTCGTGCTCTGTCTCTCTCTCAAAAATAAAAATAAAACATTTTAAAAAAATAAAAAAAAATAATTTAGCAACAGTAAAATATAACTCCAAAGGATTCAGAACTGTCTTTTTTCTTTATCCTGCCCACAATTCACTCTAGATATGAGCACCCATGCTCACCTAGAAGAAAAACCCCAATGTCAGCTCCACTTTCTTAATCTAACCCGGTGCAAGCTATATTTATTACCTGTAGACTTTGAGAAAGGACATGGGAACCTCTTACCTCTTAGTGGTATCAAGAAGAGCCTGAAAGATGCAGGGAGACAGGGGCAGGGAGGCAGTGCCTGAGAGCAAGAAGCAATTTTAGTGAAGAATCAGAAATAAACTCTACCTTAGTTAGTGGGTCTGTGTGGTTTACAGTGAGTTTAAGTTAGAGTCTGATAAGGACTGAAGCTTTCTGCATGTTCCCCTTCTCAAGGGCATAACCAGTTTGTCAAGTAAGACTGAGTTTGCCAGAGCTTCCTAGAAAAAGATGACCTCAGCTATGAACATCAAGACTGGCATCTTCAAATAATTTTACCAGTTTTTTTTTTTTTTTTTCTAAATCTGAGGGGCAGGTCCGGAAAAGAAGAGACAAGACTGAAAAGCATTTAAAGAACTTCTGAGTCACCCTGTAATTTGCCAACAGTTGTCGAAGAGCTCCCATCTTTATACCATCCTTCCTACAAATCTTTCTACAAACCCTGCAGAACATTTCTTTGACTTAAAATTAGCTGTCTGGACACTGAACTAGACAAACCAGTATTTTATAGGACAAAGAAGAAACCAGACTAGTGGCTAAAGAAAAAAAAAAAAATTCAAAATGAATGTGTGTAACACCTGCTATTTTACCCAGTGCTCCCCTTCCCATTCAGAAAACTGCCCGTTTTCCTTCCCTTACAGGATTTTAATTCAACTTCAACATAGGAGAAAGTAGAAAGCAATGAAAACCCTACCCAGGAAAAACAACATACTCTCAAACAGCAGGCATTTAAGGAACTTATTTCTTACAGAAATAGATTTTAAAAATGTCATGACACATGTATATAGGATTATCCCAGAACAAATCTGGAATCCCCAAAATATCTCCTATCATTTCCTTCCCTGCTCACAACTCCAAAAAATCTGCTGGGGTACTAATAGCTGTATCACTCTTAAAATCAAAAGTACTATGATCTTGGGGTGCCTGGGTGGTTCAGTCATTCAAATGTCCAATTTTGGCTCAGGTCATGATCCCACAGTTCGTGGATTTGAGCCCCATGTCTGTGTGGACAGCTCAGAGCCTGGAGCCTGCTTCAGATTCTGTGTCTTCCTCTCTCTCTGCCCCTCCCCTGCTTGCACTCTGTCTTTCTCTCAAAAATAAATGTTAAAAAAAAAAAAAGTACCATGATCTGATTTTAAATAAGTAAATGTGTTCAAAGTAACTATTATTTAAAAATATGCAAACACAGCCAAACACTAAAGACAGGAAAAACTGATTTATAAAATAGAAAGTGTTTGGAGTCAAAAGTAATGAAAAGCACAAATTGTAAAAGTACCAAATCCTAATCTTCTACAATCTCTCCAGCTAAATGCAGCTGAGCAGTGGCAATATGGTTTCCCTGCAGCAACTGTATTTTTCAAATCCTATGTATTTATTTCTACAGCATTATTAGATAAAATACCCTTGTGAGTTCATAGAAAAGCAGATAGCATCCAACTGCATTCTCTGATAAAGAATGCAAGCAGTAAGAGTCAAAACGTATTTTTTTCTTTTAATGTGAGTTTGGCTTTTAAATGCTTACCTTTCCTGATTATCTGATTAAAAGGGTAAGAAGGCAGTTACAATGTTTAAGAAAGTGTATAAAATTAGATTAAAAGAGATGTACAAACTGTGGTTCACTCCACTGTTGCCCCTAATAAGGAAATAAGTGTGGAAGTTAGCTCTACATATTGACATATTAAAACAGTCTCTCAATGAAATACAGATAGATTGATGATCAGGATTTAAAAGTCCTATAGACAGTTTAAAACAGATGTCACTTCTCATAGCCTTCATGAATAAATCATATCTATCATGTTAATTTGGCTGGAATATTTGATCTAATACTTTCTTGCTTGCTTAATTTAGAGATCAAACGCATCTAATTGTTTAGTACAAATTTGCCACGACAATGATGATAAACTATTCTGTGCTCTATGACATTCAAACAACTGTTTAAATATTAAGTAAGTTACCAGCTAAAATTGATTATTCTGAATCATGAAAAAAAATTCAAAGGTCCTTTTATGCCATCGTTTTCTCCGTAAGAACTGTTGTCATTAGTTTTTAAAGTGTATGTATGTATGCATGTAATCTCTACACCCAACGTGGGGCTCAAACTCACAACCCTGAGACCAAGAGTCTCATGCTCTTCTGACTGAGCCAGCCAGGTGCCCCAAGAATTATTACTCAAAATAAAATTGTCTAAAGTCAGACTATGGGAAATTTCCAAAATCATTCTTTCTCCGTGATTTTTAGTTCTTATAAATAAAACACAGTACAACCGTACTATTTCAAAACTAAACTCCTTTTGTTAAGAACACACCTAAGTCTTCATTAAAAAGGGGAGGAAATGGGGGCACGCGTGGGTGGCTCAGTTGATGAAGCATCTGACTCTTGATCGGCTCAGGTCATGATCTCACAGGTTGGTTAGTTTAAACCCCTCATAGGGTTCCATGCTGACAGTGCAGAGCCTGCTTGGGATTCTTCCTCTCTCTCTGTCCCTCCCCTGCTTGCTCTCTCTCTTAAAATAAATAAATAAACTTTATTTCTTTTATTTTTTTTAAACTTTTTTAAATTTTTTATTTATTTATTTATTAAAAAAAAATTTTTTTTTAACGTTTATTTATTTCTGAGACAGAGCATGAGTAGGGGAGGGGCAGAGAGGGAGACACAGAATCCGAAGCAGGCTCCAGGCTCTGAGCTGTCAGCACAGAGCCCGACGCGGGGCTCAAACTCACAGACTGCGAGATCATGACCCGGGCTGAAGTCGGACGCTTAACCGACTGAGCCACCCAGGCGCCCCTAAAACTTTTTTTTAACATTTATTTACTTTTGAGAGACAGAGCACAAGCGGGGAAGCGGCAGAGAGAGAAGGAGACACAGAATCCCAAGCAGGATCCGGGCTCTGAGCTGTCAGCACAGAGACCGACACAGGGCTCGAACTCACAAATGGCGAGATCATGACCTGAGCCAAAGTCAGACACCCAACCGACTGAGCCACCCAGGGGCCCCATAAATAAACTTTAAAAAGAGGGGGGGTTGGAGGGATGCTTGGGTGGCTCAGTCAGTTGAGCGTCTGTCTGACTTCGGCTCAGGTCATGATCTCACAGTTCGTGGGTTCAAACCTTGTGTTGGGCTCTGTGCTGACAGCTTGGAGCCTGGAGCTTGCTTCGGATTCTGTGTCTCCCTCTCTCTCTGCCCCTCCCTCGCTTGCACTCTGTCTCTCAAAAATATATAAACATTAAAAAGGGGTGGGGGTAATGTTATCAGTAACATAAATGAAGAGCACCTAAAAGCTGGACACTACCCTAACCCCTTTTCTGGAAAGTAATAAAAATGAGTAAATCAAATGAAAAATAGAAAGCAAGAAGTTCCCAGCAATGACCTATTAGAAGACTGCTGTTATTATGAACAGAATAATACATTAATACATACATTTCTGGAAGAGGGAAGAAAATGTTGGTAAACCAAAAAGTGCTTTTATCTTTTAAGCATAATATTCTTCAGATAAATTACAAGAGATTTACTTTAACAACTGAGAGCAAGCTAACTACATGTCATTAATGAAATGTAGCAGCACATTTCATCTAAAAACAAAATCTCTGACGGCTTTCAAACTAGCTACAGTGCAAGCTCAAATACATAGGATTTAAGAAAAAATTCAGGAGTCACTTCTTTTATGTCCGAAGAAAAGTTTTTCTACCTACCATGTTTCTTCCACCATCCTAACACTTCCTCAATAATCCTTCATATCTGCAATCCCATTTGACCACTACTGCTCACTTCTGCTACTAGATTGATGGATTTTAAAATTACATACTGTACTACACTTCCCCTTTTAATTCTTTCCATTACCCAATCTACCCAATCTCGTGGTAACTGTGTGGGATTTTAAGAACTTGTGCTTAATCTCAAGATCACATTGTTTACCATGTTTAGTGTTTACATAAAGACTCCTGAGGGCTGCCTGGGTGGCTCAGTTGGTTAAGCATCCAACGCTTGGTTTCAGTTCAGGTCAGGATCTCATGGTTTGTGGGTTCAAGCCCTGCATTGGGCTCTCTGCTGACAGTGAGGGATTCTCTCTCTGCTCCTACCCTGCTCGTGCTTGCTCGCCTGCTCTCTCTCAAAATAAACAAATAAAAGCTTAGGAAAAAAAAAAAAAAAAAGACTCCTGAGGCTATGCCCAATCCACTTTTTAAATTTTTAACCAGTAATCACCCTCACTCATTCTATGTCAGATGTTGTTTTGCATAGTATCTGGTTTTGAAGGGTCCTCCATACCCTCAAAATCAAAGTCTCTTGAGTAATCCCAAATTAATCTTAAGAAAGGGGGCAAATCTTATATGGGGCCTTTAGAGTCCCTATTTGAAAAAGAAAAGAGACATATAGACAAGGTTATAAAGTTGTCTACAAAGTTGTTGTATTTTTTTCTTTTTAAAAAATGTTTATTTATTTATTTTGAGAAAGACAGAGAGTGAGTGGGGGCAGGGTAGAGAGAGAGGGGAGAGAGAGAATCCCAAACAGCCTCCGCAGTGCAGAGCCTGATGCGGGGCTTAAACTCATGAACTATGAGATCATAACCTGAGCCAAAGTCACACACTTAACTGACTGAGTTAGTTAACCCTGGCGCCCTGGGGCACCCTGGCGCCCCTACAAAATTGTTTTAAACATTAACCTTCAGTAGACTTTCTTACCAGCTATGTCAGGTATCAGTAAATGCTTACTAGTGGTGACAATAATACCTACAGTGACATTCTTTTACCCCTAAATGTTCCAAATGGATGCTGGTTAGAGGAGGGAGATCCTTAAGTCCCATGAAGTTACAAACCGGTGGCCTAGCCGACACATGGAAGAAACACAGGAGCAAAGCAAGATAGCACATTAAGCATTTAGAAAGAAAAATGTAGGTGGGGCACCACGGTGGCTCAGTTGTTAAAGCATCTGACTTCAGCTCAGGTCATGATTTTACAGTTTGTGAGTTCGAGTCCCACACTGGGTGAGTTCGAGCCCCACTTGAGGTAAGCCTCGCTTCTCTCTCTCTCTGTCTCTGCCTGTGATTCTCTCCCACTCCTGTGATTCTCTCTCTCTCTGCCCCTCATTCACTAGTGTCTTCTCTCTCTCTAAAAACAAAAAAAGAAGAAAAAAAAGAAAAAAAAAGGAAAGAAAAATGTAAATAGGAATAGAAAATGGGGTACACATGAGTCCCCCGCCAAAATAACATGAGTCACTCTTGAACTCCAGAAGTTTTCCACGTTTGACTAACCATGACCTCGGCAAAATACTGGGGAGGGCGGTGGGGTGAGAGGGACACCTAGTAACACCTAGTAACATCACCTGGACATTTATAAATGCTTCACACGCATGCAGAGAGGCACTCAAAATACTTAATAACTGGTGGCATAGGCACCAATCCTTCAGAACGGACACCAGTCAGTAAGCCATATGTGGTGCCAGCCCTGGACTGAAGAGGACAGGACTCACAAGATTTGAGGAAGAAAAAACCCTGTACCTTCATATCAAAGATTCTTGTTTGCTTGCCATTTTTCACTTTGAAACGCCTGGGTGGAAACAGAGGGCAGATGTGGTGTTCATGCAGACTAAGGGCTGCTGAGGAGGGAGCAATCCTTAAAATACTCCACAAAAACCAATTTAAAAACAGTATGGCCACTGTCTTGAACTATGTACAAAAGCTTGGGAACTTAACAAAAGCACATACTGAACATGCCTTATAAGAGACAGACCACTAAACCATTTGTAGATGGTAAATATTTAATTTTCAAACTGTGAATCAGGTGTAGAGGAGTGTAAACAAATTATGAGTATTTACTTACAGGAAAAAAAAAATCAAGGCAAAGCTGCTGAGGCAGAACTACTCATTCTTATTTCAAAAGACTAGCTTTTCGCTCATGGAAGGACTTAACTTTCTGCTGGATTCTGCAATTTGGGGTGTGGAAAACTGAGTAGCTGTCCTGCCCCAGTGGAGTGATGAAGTACTATCCCAGGGCCTACTGGCTAGTAAAGATTTTAAGAATGCCTGGTTCAGTAAGAGAAACCCCTCTCTGTTGTATCCAGTAACAGAAATTAAGTCAAAAAGAAATTATTCCAAATTTCCCACAACAACGAGGATGAGATGCGATCAAGTCCACATTCCTCATACTGGTATCTGGGACTGAACCAAAAGGAAGCAAGGTCACCTTTACAAAATAAGAACAACAAATTAAGAACAGTAGTAAAATGTGTCAACAGTGTTCTGAGGCTCCAGATGAGAGCAGTTCTGAGCTGTTAGATACGAAAATTTGGCTTTGGGACTACATAATGTCAATTTACCAAATGGTTGACCTACACACCTTATAAGCAACTTTAGGCATCCAACTAAGCAGTGTGAATGGGAATAAAAGTGAACCTGTAGTACTCACAGCTGTAACAGCAGGGCTGTAGCAGAGATAAAACAGGACAATGGTTAAGTAGGGACTCTACAACCCAGAGGGACTCTGGCTGACTTCAAACACCAGGCTCTGCCTCACAGCAGCTGTATGTCCTCGGACACCCTATTTCTTGAGTTTCAGCTAATTTGTTTTGAATACATTTAGGGGCGTATTAGTTGATGCAATGTGCAATTGCTTGTGCCAAAATTCTCCAAATCCCAGACCTACAGTTCCATTTCTCATCTCTCACTTTATCTATTATTACAAATAGTAAAGGTGGGGAAGGGTGCTCTTTTGGGTGTACTTTATCGTTTCTTAAAAGTTGAATATATGCTGACTCAGATGTCAAGTTAAATACCCAAAAAGCTTTCAAGCCAAGATTTCCTTTGTGCATTATTCCAGGTCTTTGGCTCTTAGCCAGTTGGGAAAGATTAGAGTAGAAGGAACTTGTAGGGACCTTAGAGCTCCGACCAATGAACCAAGAGATCTGACCTAATAAAAACAAAGCGATATGTTACAATGAGATGTGACAATGGATTATTACTTATCACTTAAAATTTTAAAATTTCATTATGAAGGCATTCTTGTAGAAGAAAAATTAAGCAGGTAGCAAGAATACCTGCTTTTTAGAAAGAGCTGTGCTTCAGGGTGGGGTGCTTTTAACCTGTTCACAGTACATTTGCTAAGGGCTCCTGAATTTGGTCAAGATTCCACACTGTGCTTTTAGCAACAGGGCGAGAACGGCTAGTGTGAATAAATGAAGCGTGTTATCTTGCACACATGCAACCTCCTAGGATGTGTAAAACTTGCTGTTAAAAGAGCATTTTAATAATTATTATGCAAACAGTATCAGTACACTTAGTAGGAGACAGAGGATAGTGACCTAGTTTTACTTTTGTTAGAAATGATGTACGTTAACACATCACTTTAGATACAAGGTTTCTTCACTTACCACTTCTGTTGATGTTTCTGCATGCTCAGAAGTAACATGTTCTTGGAGAGATGTCTCCGTATAGCCCATTTTTCCACAATAGGGACAAGTAAAAGACTGTGGCTGCTCTACAGAGAAAGCTTCCCCACCATAGTACAAATCTGAAAAATAAAGTGGAACTGCAGTGAGAAATAATAATTATTGTTTTCTTTTATCACATGAAAATGTAAACATATGGTAGGTACAATAATGTAAAACAAGTGTCCCTGAAATCTCCAAAAACCTCACCCTGTCAAAGAGTGCTTAGGTACCTCATATGTGCAACATCCTTATTTTGCCTGGGACTCCATGCCACCCCTCCAAAATTCCTTTTTCACCCACAAAGCTATTATTTCCTTAAGAGAAAAACAAACAGGGACACCTGGGTGGCTCAGTCGGTTGAGCATCCGACTTCAGCTCAGGTCATTATCTCACATCACAGTTCGTGAGTTCAAGCCCCGCATCTGGCTCTGTGCTGACAGCTCGGAGCCTGGAGCCTGCTTTGGATTCTGTGTCTCCCTCTCTCTGCCCCTCCCCTGCTCATGCTCTTTCTCTCTCTCAAAAATGAAGAAAATTTTTTTTTAACGTTTGTTCGTTTTAGAGAGACAGAGAGAGACAGAGCATGAGCAGGGGAGGGGCAGAGAGAGAGGAAGACACAGAATTGGAAGCAGGCTCCAGGTTCTGAGCTGTCAGCTCAGAGCCCAACGTGGGGGCTCAAACCCACAAACTGTGAGATCATGACTGAAGCTGAAGTCAGATGTTTGACTGAGCCACCCAGGTGCCCCATCTCTCTCTCAAAAACAAATATATGTTAAAAAATTTTTTAAAAGAGAAAAACAAACAACTTTTTATCCTTTCATTTAACTTTGAATGTTTTTTTAAGATATTTTTAAGTAGCCTCTATACCCAATGTGGGGCTTGAACCCACGACCTTGGGATCAAGAGTTACATGCTCTTCTGACTGAGCCAGCCAGGCCCCCTCCCTTCATTTAATTCTGAAACATCTCTCATTTCACATCTAGTTCTAATTTTACTGTAATTTATTTTTTCTTTATCTCTGTGGCTACTGTACCAATGCCAGTGTCAACACAAAGAAATCAGCAGAGGGAGAGGTGCCCAACTGGCTCAGTCGGCAGAGTGTGTGACTCCTGATCTCGGAGTTGTGAGTTTAGTTCTATACATTTGGTACAGAGATTACTTAAAATAAAATCTTAAAAAAAAAAAAAAAAAAGAATCAGCAGGGCATATCATAATACAAGAACACAAGTGCTCGGAATAGGCAAATGTGATCAATATGCCAACCCCCAGACGCAGCTATCTGTCTAAAGCACACACCATTCTTACAGCAGGAAGGACCCTGAGCAAAAATGCTAACTTGAATGGAGTACTACCACAACAGACTCTGTCCATATTGGTTACTGAAGAACTGATGAATTAGTGATATTCTATGGGAATAATCTGTTTGCCTCATTGGTAGATCTCAAGAAAGAAATTTATTTTTCTCCATTAGTAACACAAAAGGAAATGCATTTGAAAGTATATTTAGTATGTTATGTCACTTCATTCCAAAGAACTATACTTAACATGGAACAAATGCTTAATTTAATAGGATATGAGGGGGCGCCTGGGTGGTTCAATCAGTTGGGTATCCGACTTTGGCTCATGTCATGATCTCGCGGTTCATGAGTTTGAGCTCTGCATCAGGCTCTGTGCTGACAGCTCGGAGCCTGGAGCCTGCTTCAGATTCTGTGTCTCCCTCTCTGCCCCTCCCCTGCTTGTGCTCTTGTCTCTCTCTCTCAAGAATAAACATAATAATTTTTTTAAAAATAGCACATTATAAGAGAAAATTTTATAAGAGAGAACATTTGCTATGTGAGAGATTTGTTCACATTCATTTTTAGGAAGATTTAGGCTATCTTAAAAGTATTTGCCCATACACACTTGTGCACACACACTCACACTCACACACACGCGCGCACACACACACACACACACACACACACACTATTATATGTATAAGATTTGCCAGGTATATTTGGGATAGGTGGGGATAAATATATAAAAATCAATCAAACTTCACTTGATAAAAGACATCTACAAAAAAAC
>NC_056662.1:97261764-97471764 GCF_018350195.1 Panthera tigris | reverse complement strand
CAATTTTATTATATATTTTTATAGAGATAGGAAAATTTTTGGTCTGGTTGTACTTACGAGATGAAACGCCACTTAATGTAACAAGATTCCAAGCATATCTTTTAATATCTGCAAGCTTGTGTTAATCAGAATTTAGAAATAATCATGTACATTCAAGCTGGTCTCTCTGCCCAGAATGATCTTTACTGTTACTCTTAAAGCAATCACATTCATTATTTAAGGCCCATCTCAAATAAACTTATCTGTGAAGCTGTTTATAGCTTCTCATTAATCCTTCTTACATTTTCACTTCAAAAGCACATTGTGTATAGTTAGTTCCATATAGCACTTATTGTACATTTTCTCTCACCAGGCAAGTGAAGTCCTGAAATGATGAGTACAGATCAAGATACCAGATAAGGGCAGCCCCTTCACTTTAGGAGGGAAGAGGTAGAGTGGAGGGATGACATCCAAGAAAATATTCATTTAAAAACTGGTAGACCATCTGTAACTAATCTCCTTTGGTTATTAGGAAATACCAATAATTTCATAAATATTATTAGCACATATGTTTGCAGGTAGTTGAAGTCCATAAAATCTCCTCTTCTTGTTCAATCTCATTATGGATAAGCAACAATGGCAGTGATTCTTAGACCAAACTCTAGCAAATGGGCAAGTGGCCACATTAAAAAGTTTGTTACCTGCTGCCATCACAGGGAATATAACATTAGACATTGAAAAGAGCATACAATTTGAAAGGCTCATTCCTGGGAAAACACAACAATATTCTTATGGTGGGAGCAGCAAGTTTCACCTGTGGGTCAAAGGAAAGTCTCCTCTAAGACTGAAGAGCCAGTATGACTGCCCAATGGCAGGAAGTTTTTGTGCTTGCAAGACTTCCATACCTAGTTCACGAAAAGTGGTAGAGACCCTCCTATTTCTAACCAAACACTCCTTAAGCATTGCTCATTTCACACACATTATTTAAAAATTAGTTATGTTAATTAACAAAACTTCTGTTATCCAGCTGACCCTTGAACCACATGAGGGGTGAGGGATGCCAACTCATGTGAGGGGTGAGGGACACCAGTTGAAAATCCACCTAAAACTTCTGATGCCCCCAAAGCTTAACTACTAATAGCCTACTGTTGACTAGAAGCCTTACTGTTAACATGGTCAATAAATACATATTTTGTTTGTTATATGTATTATATACTGTATTCTTACAAAAAGAGAAAAAGAAAATGTTTTAAGACAATCAGGAGGAAGAAGGAACATATTTACAGTACTGTACTATATATATATGTATATATATATATATATATATGTATATATATATATACATATATATATATAAAATCTGTATATAAGTGGATATGCACAGTTTAACCCTTGTTGCTCAAGTATCAACCGTATACTTATTAAAGAATTTTAATAGGTGAATAGATTTCTGAAATATTAATACCTGATGTAAATACTTTGCATGCAAACTGCCCCTCAAGCAAAATATTTGAGATGCATATGATGGTACATTATATATACAAATGAATTTTTAAAGCCAGAATGTTATTATGGAAAATATAACACTACTCAATATAGGCCCTGTTGTAAGAAAGTGAGAGAATCTTGGTAAGAAATGAAAGGATAGAAACTAGGGAATGCCAGAAAGAAAACAGAGGGGTAGGGGGAAAGGAAAAAATAGAACAGAAAAAAGAAACAAAGGGAAAAAAATCCCAAACAGAAGGTGAGGGGAATTTCTCAGCAAAAAGGCATCGGATGAAGATAGCTTTGCTGTCACAAAACGCTATGCATATGAAGTCATCTGGAGGAAGGTGGCCTTTATTCACCCCTAATAGAGACAATTTTCATAAATATGTTCCCTATTTTGATTTTGAATTTCTTGAAAGCCTGGGGGCTTTGTTACCACTGCATTTTCCTTTCCCAGTGCCCATTATAATGCCTTACATAGAGTAAGCATTTAGCAAATGATTATTTACACAAATGAAACTACACTATTTTCTTTACACATTCAATGGGAGCAGTCATGGTTTCCCTACTGACTTCCTATGATTACATGGTATGATGCTTGTGGAAGCACTCAGATAACTGTTTACAGATATAACCGTTTACCTTAACACTGCTATGAGGAAATAATAATATTGCTCCTAGAAATATACCCCTAATATGCAAACACTTGAAACTGTACTTGCTTTACAGCAAATACAAATGTATTTAATACATTCCATTTCGGAATGTATGCCGCTTCTCTGCAAATCTCTAGCTATCTTCCAAGGACTGATAGCTCTTAAAAAGACTAAGCCAGAAGAAGGTATGACAGAAGCACAACTGAATAACATTATAAGATCTTAATCATATAATACATTTAATACCAAGGGCAACAGATTAGTATTAAATGAAAAAAACACCCTAAATATCTCGCTTTACTGCTGAAGAACATCAAAATATACAAGACTTTTTAATGCGTTAAGTTTTTCTTGTATTGTCATTGAGCGCACTGTGGATATGATCTAATAGTTAAAACTTGCAAGTAAAATGCATCTTGATGTTATTGTATATTTGAATTTGCTAAGGGTTTTAAAAAATTGCCAAACGAAAGGGCATGTTTTCTGCAACTTTCTTCCACTTAATGAATTTAATATCATGCTCTTTACACATTAAATATATTTTAAGTAAATTACTTCAATAATTAATAAAAAGTTTTCATTTTATAGGTGAGGAGAGGTTAAATTATTTCCCCCAAGTAGTTGTCACAAGAAGAAATCCAACTCCAAGTTTTATGATTATATGAACTTTTGTTTTCTTAAACTGTAACATCACCTTAATGATATTAATACTCAAAGTTCATTGTTATTTCCATTACACAAGGAATGCATTTCTTGGATTTTTAGCTGGTGTTTTGAGAGCATAAACAATGGCAAAATACTGCAGAGAGCTTACAAGCAAGTGTAAGAAATATTAATAACATACAAGATAGATAAATAAAACTACAGAGGAGGATAAGCCAACTGCCGGGTATAGATATTACATGTCAGCCAGGTTTGCTGCAATAAATTTTTTATCATTGTACTCATCCACTAACCTACTCCACACAGTCACTCACACACACATATAAACAGTCATACACATATAATAGATGCAGAAAAAGATATAAGCTTGGCATTGTGGTATGTACCTATCTGTTAGGGGAGACCAGATATTAAAAAAGGATTGACATCAAAACAAAAAGACAATGCTAGATTTTAGAGTATTGGAACTGACTTAAGCCAGTTTCATCAACACAATTGTGAAGACTTTTTGGTAGACTTTTGGAGCCAATGCAAATATATTTCAAGATGTCTATTTAGTTGAGACTTTTACTTTCCCAACTGCAGATGTCCTACTTTCTTTTTCCAATTGATCTCAGTATAGTTAAGTATATTCCTTGCATTAAAATGTAAAGATGCTCTCTTTCTGCAATAATTTTAAACACAGGATGTTTGCATATGACAAGTAAATGAGATTGCGTTATAAGCTAACTTTCAGATGTATGAATACTAGAACGTCATGTTTCTTTTATTTAATTTCTCTACTAAGTTTAAGCACAAATTTAATGTTTAGTGTGTGTGTGTGTGTGTGTGTGTGTGAGAGAGAGAGAGAGAGAGAGAGAGAGAGACAGACAGACAGACAGACAATGGGGGGTGAGACAGCAAGTGTAAAGAAGTAGGACACAGCTTCATTGAGAAATAAAAATTAAAGAGGTGATACATATTCTCTTCCAAGAAATACAATAAAAATGTAACTAGAAATCTACATTCTCCTTTACTGCCAACCCAACATTTGATTAAGTCCTATGTCTGGTAAGGCTTCAAGTACACATTTAGGAATGTATTGCAATGTTCCACTCTCATTGTCTTCCATGAGCTTTCCCTTGTTCACTTTTCAGTAAGAGATATGGCACAGTTCGAGTGTGACTTGCTAGGCTGGCAAAGTACGGTTATTACCAATTAGCTGGCTCCCTCTGGAAACACCCATATTATACTCAGAATCTAGTGTTGCTAACTCTGTGTGTCTTACTCTATTTTTTAACTAATTGAGCAAGAAGGACTGGATTATACATACATATTTGTTGTTTTGCATATAAATTGGAAATTATTTCTTCCCCCTACATGGGGTCACAAATAATGTTTCCTCTGCTTGTGTCTGAACAACAATCTTCATCTTTAGATGAGGCCTGTCCAAATTATTGGAAAATTATAACATTTGCTGACAGCCTGCTTAGAAATGATCAATCAAATTTCCCCAAGAGAAAATTATATTTTTAAAGGAAGTTTTATAACTTTGATGGCTTCAAAGGTCAACTTATTTCTTCTCTTCAACTTAAGGACGTATTCTAGAGTCAATCAATTTTAATTCAACATAAGACCTCAGTCCCTGTTTCATCTCCTACATTAACTAACATAATTAAACCTGCCTTGCTAAGCAAAATGCTGATTACCTCTTTCTGGTGGCAAAGTGCTTCATCTGGATTTCCTTTTCTTTTTCCATTTTCATTAATTTAAAAGATATTTTCCTTGTATTGAAAATAAAAACAATTAACCAATATACTTTTTTTTTTTTTCAACGTTTTTTATTTATTTTTGGGACAGAGAGAGACAGAGCATGAACGGGGGAGGGGCAGAGAGAGAGGGAGACAGAGAATCGGAAATAGGCTCCAGGCTCCGAGCCATCAGCCCAGAGCCTGACGCGGGGCTCGAACTCACGGACCGCGAGATCGTGACCTGGCTGAAGTCGGCCGCTTAACCGACTGCGCCACCCACGCGCCCCTAACCAATATACTTTTGCATTTGATGCTGATCTCAAGACTTCTCCCACCTCTACCTGTCAGGCATGGAACTGGCTGAGCTGTGGTGAGTGTTAGCCTCCTAGGATGTGACCTAGTCAGTCCTTGGTTTTGAACTCAGCGAAAGTCATACAAAAGACCACCTAAGGACAGCTGAGTGGCTCAGGTGGTTGAGCTTCTGACTCTTGATTTCAACTCAGGTTATGATCTCACAGTTCGTGGGACTGAGCTCCACGTAGGGTTCACTGCTAAGAGTGGGGAGCCTGCTTGGGATTCTTTCTCTCCCTCTCTCTGCCCTTCCCCTGCTTGTGTGAGCACCCACACATGTGCTCTATCTTTCTCTCAAAATAAATAAACTGAAAAAAAGAGACTCTCTTGAGATAAGGCTCAACACTCTAAAAAAGTCTTCTTGACTTTCTCTTACTCTCCCTGCTTCTAACACCATGAGCATTATCCTGAATTAGACTGGCTTGGCACTTAATTTCTTCAGAATACTTTACTTGATGTTCTCTGGATTTTCCAATGACTTGTTCTTACTTTTGTCTTAGATCTCCAGTAATTGGTTCAGATAGATTTCCATCCTTCCATTTCACGAAGATTTCCATCCTTCCATTTCACCAATGTTCGAAACCCAGGGCACTTTTGCTTCTCAAATAATAACAGTCCTAGGCCTCACTGTACCTACTACATGCACCATTACACATCTACAACTTCCTTAATGCTAATGGGAAAATGCTGATACTTACATTTTGAAAACAACTATGACTAACAAAAACTAAACTGTAAAATCAGGTTGTCCACTCCTAATGCAACATTAGATAATGTTTGTGCAAATGCTGTGAAAAATATTAAACATATATAAAAATAAAAGTATAAAATATACACAAATGTCTGAAATTATGTATAATGACATAAAAAGTGTTAACACATAAACATGAAAATATATTGAAGTTTTCCTAAATATATATGAAAAGAAATAATTCACATTAGATATATATTTCTCCATACCAAATTAAAACATAAAATAGCATGGAAATCCTTTATATCAGAAATTTTGTGTTTTGACACACATACAAATTTGGAAAGATAAATATTTATAAGTATTACATTCTCAGTGAAGCCTTCCTATCCATGTTATTAACTGTGATCATTCTCTTTCTCTCCTTAAATCTAGTCTACCATTCCTGTTTTATTTTTACCATAGTACTCACCACCATCTAATGCACTGCATATTGTTTTTGCTCATTTTTATCTGTTTATCTTCTATGAGAGTGTAAACAAATGCTCTACAAGAATAGAAATTTTAATCTGTTTTGTTCATAGTTGTATCTGTAACACCTAAATAGTATATGGTAGATGCTTATACTTTTACTGCATACTTTTACTTAATTTTTGCAAAACATTCTTAAGGTGATATCCATATTTTTAATATTTGAAAATATTGTTATTTAATGTTTTTAAGTTATTTGCCTCAGGTCACATTATAGGAGAATACTGACTCAAACCCATATATACTCAACATGAAAATTCATGTTTTTAACCACTAAACACTTCCAGCTTTAAGTTATAGAGACCATATAAAGGATTTTCTATCCATATGCCAAAGTTGCTTATGCCACTAAATCTGCTAATACATATTTATGTTCAGGATTTCTGTAAGAATTAGGTAGATTATTGAGTTACTAAAATGAGGAAATAGTTGATTCTAACAAAGGATGAGAGAAACAGGAATGTATAAGTAGAATTTTAACCAATTCATTTGTCAGAATGCATTAATAGTCACAGTTGACATTATAAATGAGCAGTTCATTCCTCTAAATCAGGATGATGTCAGTCCAGATTTTCTTTTTCTCCCTTCAAATATGTAAGAATATAGACCTTCAGGAAAGTATAATCAACCTTACAGAACAAAAGCAAAAATAAAAACCCAAAGTGATATGAATTTGGTAACTTTCTTTTCATTAAATTATATTTTCTGTTTCATCTATAATAATATGTTCAATTTCTAACTATATGTCGTAATAATTAAGTTCATTCATTTTACTCCTTCAGTTGTGATATACTTATTGTTTAAAACGTGCCAGATATTCCTCTTGGGGTTGGAGATCTAGCATAAAACAAAGTAAAAAAATAAAAGTTCCCTTCTTTATAAAGCTTATATTTTAGTTATTTCTTCTTAGTTCACGTTAGGTTATTTTGTGAGACCAACTGGCAGTATTCTGCTTTGTTCTATTTTTGTCTTTTCCTGAGTCCAGAGCTATAAGAATTTTCATTCATATTTCTACATTTTATAGTACCTAAGTTTAAAAACAAGGAAAAACATGTGAAATTCTTTTCCACCCACTTTATTTTGATGAATCCATGAACTGTAGTAGGATTCTTTTTCTTTTTTATAAGTTAATTACAGCAAAATTAATTCATGTTTACTCCTCAAAGGAAGTTGTTTTATTTGAGACCAGCCTCATAAAAAATTTCCTATTTTATCTTCTATTGTTTTTAGGAAACTGAAAGAAGTTTGTCTAAATTATACACCTGAATAAAGATTTAAACAAAAACAAAAAAGGAAGAACCTCACAATCGCAAAGACATTACAAAAGATCTCTACATAGCTATTATTTTTAATATTTGATACTAGGTTTTTTTTTTAATTGATACAGGCTTTGAAACATTTCCCAGTAATGTAACTAGATTTTTAAATCAACTAATTATCAAATGACACCAAATTACCAACTATTTATGATTAGGAACCATGCAAATTTCCAGATTAAAATATCACTATTATTTCTGCCCATAGAGAAGTAGAGCATTAAATACAATGGTAGGTCATTTTGGGTAGTGTCATATATTTGAATCATTGTGGAGCCATTGTTGAGCAATGCAGCAATATTAGTTAAGTAACCTAACTTGCATTATTGAAGTCTTCAACTCAACAAGAAAAGGATATTATAAAATATGTAATTACATTGAGATTTGAGGTAAAAGAATCTAGCACAGAAGCCAAAAGTTATAGTGCTTATTATCATCATTGTCGTCATTAGCATCATCATCACTGAGTATCAGTGCTTTTACCCCACATCATCATCCTCATCCTCATCATATTCCTCATCATCATCACTAAATATCAATGCTTTTATCCCACAAACTATTAAAGGATATGTAGGAAACATGTCTGGATTTAGATGTTACACCAGGTTAATTTAGCTCTACATTTTATCTCCAATGTGATA
Organism: Panthera tigris; assembly: GCF_018350195.1. NCBI lineage: Eukaryota > Metazoa > Chordata > Mammalia > Carnivora > Felidae > Panthera > Panthera tigris. The sequence goes on along the minus strand of NC_056662.1, from coordinate 97,463,718 downwards.
ACTATCCTGTTAACTGCATACAAAGAAGTTTCAGTTGCCCTGCTTTCTTGTAAGTATAGATCCTTTGCTTTGCCATGTTTCTTATAATCAAAGGGCAAAGAAAAAGGAACAATCCAGTATCTCAGAATCCAGCAATGCTACTGGAGATGAAGCATGAAAAAAGTGTAATTTAAGCCCCAGTTCCCCCTTAAAATAAGTTTCTAAAACCATACTCTTGCCCGGGATAAGAGGTAACCTGCAAACTAAAATAAATGTCTTTTAATTTTCTTTTTTTTATTTATTTTTGCGACAGAGAGAGACAGGGCATGAGCAGGGGAGGGGCAGAGAGAGAGGGAGACACAGAATCCGAAGCAGGCTCCTGGCTCTGAGCTGTTAGCACAGAGCCTGATGCGGGGCTTGAACCCACAGACTGTGAGATCATGAGCTGAGCCGAAGTCGGATGCTTAACCGACTGAGCCACCCAGGCGCCCCTAAAATAAATGTCTTTTAAATATTGTTTATTCACTGGTGTGATTAAGCGAGTTCACCATGCTGCATGAAGGTTTTCCTGAGAGCATTTCCTTAAAGCATGCGGTTAATGGTCTGAGTGACAGGTGACTATGGTCAAGACTGATAAAGACAATGAATGCAAGTACTTTTAGCTTTCATATACTAGACCCTTGAAGGTGGGACAGGAGAGCCTCAGTTTGTCTCATTAACAACTGGAGTTCTACAGGGGAGCCAACATGAGCAAAAGCTTTGCGTTAGAAGGTCTTAAGTTGTGTGTCTGTGGGTGAAGATTCCAGTATCAGTAGACTATAAGTATGTTAGTTATAAGGGGGGATAAGACTTAAGAGTTTATATCATCTAGTTGCTAAAGTGACTTGAACAATTGCAGTGATCTAGGAATGGTACCTTTCATTACTGTCTGCCCATGGGATGCTGACTAGAGAAAAGGAGTTAGGGAATTGTGAGCTCTAAGGGGTATGAGGTTGAGCCCAGCTGAAAAGATATTAGAAAATTGTCAGAGTGGTTGTAGGAAGCCAGTAAGTGTGTTTAACCTTATACATGAAAAATGTAAATGTTAATTTAGGAAGTCTGTTAGGGCTATTCAATTAATTAATTTGCACACTCATTTATTTACTCAGATCCAACAGAATTCTGTCCTCTAGGCATGGGACAGACATAAGGAGAGAATTAATCATCTTATTCTCAGGGCCTGTGAGAATCTCAACTGTTACCAATTCTAGTTGATCAAACATGGTTCAGCCTCCTGACAACCTCCTGACATCCTCCTTTTGTGGCTTTGGAGAAGGACCCAGGAATCAGCATGTCTAAAATGATCCAAATGTAGAGAAAGAAGAACACTGGTATCAACTTGTCAAGAATCTCTGTGTAACTGAATGCACCTGGATACAAAGTCCTCAATAGCTCTTGTCTTCAAATCCTTGGCCTTCCCTTCTCTGTGCACACATAGGCCCAAGCCTGGCATAGGTCCATTGGTTGATTTTGTTTTGGTTTCATTGATAGCACTGACATTCAATCAGGTCAGTATTAATGCTGTTTCCACTCCTACAGAGAACCCTAGTTTTAATTACTTCCAAACTTCAAATTGTAGCATAGGGTAATGTTTTTGACAGTCATTTAATAAATTCATTCACCCGCTCTTTTATTTATTCAGCATACCCAGTGGATTTCTGTTCTGAGAATTGTGCCTCAACAGTCAATTCTGTAAAATAGAGATTATTCCAATGTCTACCTCTTATTGTCATGAGAGTAAAGAGTTCTTAACCCAATGTATAGAATAGAATACATTTTCTAAAATATCACGAATAATAATAAAGAGGATAATGGATTTTGTTTCTTCCGACTAAGCAAAAAAAAATCTTAATTTTAGCAATTAAGTTTTTGCCTTCTCAAATGAGTGACTACTGTGTTACTCTGCATGGTTTCTCTGATACTGTAAAATTATTTTCATAAGAACTCTGCAGGTGTAGAATATTTTTCCTAATTGAAACTATAAGAAGAAAGAAGTTCCAGTTTTTGTCTCTTGAGGGGCAATTAGGAAATGCAGGGGTTTAAGTATAGATGATAATTTGTATTTAATATGCCAAATTGCAACAGTATATGGTGCCCTTCCTGTCTACAGTAAATGTTTCCTGAGCTCTCACTATTGTACTTCTTCCCACGTGATTATCTTTCATTGAGCACTTGTCATATACTACAGAATACACAGAATTAATTGCAGCAGACTATGACTTGCCTATCATCCCTCATATTTTATAGATGAAGAGGAGGAACCTGAGATTAAAGTGATGCATTCAAGGTAACAAAGTCAGTGTGATAACTAAGATTCCAACACAGCTTTGGTCAAATCTGAAAGCCATATTCTTTCTGTGTCTCTGAACACAGAACTATTACAATATTTTATAGTGCACTTACTTTCCAACTGCTTAAATTGATTTATCAGTTGGACGTTGGAGTTTAATGTGCTGAATGCAAAGAACACCAGTTACCTTTGTACATAACAGCTCACTTGGACATCCACTTTACACTTTTTATAGCAACTTTGCATAGAGTATTATTCACTGATTGAACGTATAGGTGGTAACAGGTGTCTATCCCTCCCTACCACAGAGGAATAAGTACAACAAAGAATATTTTGACTTTAATATAAATACTAATTTCCATATCCTTCAATTATTATGTAGTATAAGTAACTAAGGACAGTTTATATAGATATACAATCCATGGGATCCTTTTCTGATTTTAGAAAGAAATTAAATCTTAAACTGAAGGGAAAACACCTTTAGTGGTGGACTCCTAATGGAGAAAAAGGTTCACAATAGAGAAATCAAGCATGGCTCTCAATAACTCAACAATTTTAGGCACTCCTCTAATCTATAATCTTACATAATTATGGTCTCTAAAACATATCACTTCTACCTCAGAGTTAGACTAAGCAGACTATAAATACAATATGGGAGCTAAGAAAAAGGGGAGATTTCTCTTCCATCAGAGAGACCCAAATGACACGTGAAGAGGCTTTTATCATGGGGAGCTGCAGGCTGCACTAAAACAAGCCACTCAAGTGGAAATAATATAAAATAACTACTACTGGAGGCCTGATCTTTATTTCACCAACTGGTCTCATTATTGACTCTCCAGACCAAAGTGTTCAAGACTGTTTGCTGTCTACTCAGAGACACTTTGCTAATTTCCTGGTGAAAAAAATAAAATTGAATGTCTTCATGTAAACTTGATTCACTAGGGTCACATATTTCATACTCATGTGTATTTATATGTAATAAGCTGTAATATGTGCTAGGTAAGATTAAATGACCAAAAGAATGTTACCTAAAGATAATATAATGACATTATATATTAGATGATCCCACAACACTCCTTTTAATATAATACAAAGAAATCCATCCTAAGGGGGAAGAACTGTAAAACAAGTCTGCACTGAAATACTTCTGTAATCCTAAGAATTACAGTTGGGTAGGATGATGAACAACAAATTTAAGTCAAAGAGCAATTAGGTAATCATTCGCTGAGATAATGCTAGGCACAGGTAACATAACATAATGGATAGGAATTTTTTTTCCTAGTTATTAATTAATGGCACTAACATAAGAATGGGGATAAGAATATGCTGCTGAAGACAATCTACCTTAGATGAAGACACCAACACCCACTGTGATGTCATCTGTTTATCCCTTCTAAATTACTTACTTGTTTTCAAAAATACTTATTATTTGGATTTCCCACATAACCCTTTTTCAGAATTTCCCAGACTTCCCCAATCTTCACTTTTCATAATTCACCTTCCTCTCTCTAAAAGTGGATAGATTATATATGTTTATAATTATGAAATATAAGAAGATATTTTGATATTATATACATACTTAGTGATAAATCATGAATATATTTGCTAAGCATAACATGAAAATTTTTAGATGAAAAATAATACTTTGGTTTTCTCTGCTACATTCTTTTATAGGAAAAATTCCAGTTATGAGGTTTAATTGTTTTTTTTTTCTTTTTAACACTGGATTGACTTTGAAACAGAAAAATGGGGAAACAGAACACTCAAGGCTTATCTAACAATTTTTTTAATGTTTTTATTTATTTTTGAGACAGAGAGAGACAGAGCATGAGCAGGGGAGGGGCAGAGAGAGAGGGAGACCCAGAATCCGAAGCAGGCTCCAGGCTCTGAGCTGTCAGCATCAAGACTGACGTGGGGCTTGAACTCATGGACTGTGAGATCACGACCTGGGCTGAAGTCGGATGCTTAACCAACTGAACCACCCAGGGACCCCAAGGCTCATCTAACAATTTAAGATCTTCACAGCTCCTGGCTACAAAGTGCTTTATCTGGCTCTGCTTTACCCACTTCATTATCTATTCAGTGTTCTGACTATAATATTATGTATTCAAGATCCTGAATTACCAACTTGACTCTACTCTTCTGGGCTGATGACATTAATGCCAGTTTTCTACGATGTTCCAAATCAAGTCAGGCAACTGGTGTTTTCCTCGCCACCCATACCAAGCCCTGATTATTAATTCTTTCTCAGTTACTTATCAGAATTGGCCAAACTGCATAATGAAGATGGTTATCTACATATTACATTACACACACACACACACACACACACACACACTTTTTTAAGGGTGAAGGAGAAATACAACTATATTAATTGCTTCTGAGTAACTAACTGATATACAACATGGCAGTAAGTAGTTTAAGGTCTACTATCAATAAGTTTGGAGTTTTCCAGTAATAATAGGAACATGTAGGAACTAGAGGTTTCACAGGAATGTAAAATTATCTATTTAGTCTCAGTCATTTTATGTTTTCCCCTGCCTACCATACCTATCCCAAGTCCTTTATTCATGTTCCATGAACATGGACGCAAAAATTCTCAACAAGATACTAACAAATTGAATTCAACAGCATATTAAAAGAATTATTCACTAGGATCAAGTGGGATTCATTCCTGGGCTGCAGGGCTGGTTCAATATTCGCAAATTAATCAATGTGATACATCACATTAATAAAAGAAAGCATAAGAAACATATGATCCTGTCAATAGATGCAGAAAAAGCATTTGACAAAATACAGTATCCTTAATAAAAACCCTCAGGGAAGTCAGGATAGAAGGAACATACCTTAACATCATAAAAGCCATATATGAAAGGCCCACAGCTAATACCATCCTGAATGAGGAAAAAATTAAGAGCTTTCCAAGCCTGAGGTTAGGAATGTGACAAGGATGCCCACTCTCACCACTGTTGTTTAATATAGTGTTGGAAGTCCTAGCCTCAGCAATCAGACAACAAAAGGAAATCAAAGGCATCAAAATTGGCAAAGATGAAGTCAAACTTTCACTTTCCACAGATGACATGATACTCTACATGGAAAACCTGAAAAACTTCACTAAAAAGCTGCTAGAACTGATACATGAATTCAACAAAGTTGCAGGATACAAAATCAATGCACAGAAATTGGCTGCATTTCTATACACCAATAATGAAGCAACAGAAAGAGAAATCAATAAATTGATCCCATTTCCAATTGCACCCAGAACCATAAAATACTAGGAATAAGCCTAACCAAAGATGTAAAAGATCTGTATGCTGAAAACTATAGAAAACTTATGAAGGAAACTGAAGAAGATACAAAGAAATGGAAAAACATTCTATGCTCATTGATTGGAAGAACAAATATTGTTAAAAATGTCAATACTACCCAAAGCAATCTACAATGCAATGCAATCCCAATCAAAATTGCACAAACATTCTTCTTGAAGCTAGAATAAGCAATCCTAAAATTTGTATGGAACCACAAAAGACCCCATATAGCCAAAGTTATGTTGAAAAAGAAAACCAAAGTGGAGGCATCACAATCTCAGACTTTAGCCTCTACTACAAATCTGTAATTATCAAGACAGTATAGTATTGGCATAAAAACAGACACATAGACCAATGGAATAGAATAGAGACTCCAGAATTGGACCCACAAATGTATGGCCAACTAATCTTTGACAAAGCAGGAAAGAATATCCAATGGAATAAAGACAGTCTCTTTAGCAAATGGTGCTGGGAGAACTGGACAGCAACATGCAGAAGAATGAAACTGGACTACTTTCTTATACCATACACAAAGATAAATTCAAAATGGATGAAAGACCTAAATGTTAAACAGGAAGCCATGAAAATCCTAGAGGAGAAAACAGGCAACAACCTCTTTGACCTCAGCCAAAGCAATTTCTTGCTCAACACATCTCCAAAGGCAACAGAAATAAAAGCAAAAATGAACTATTGGGACCTCATAAAGATAAAAAGCTTCTGCACTGCAAAAGAAACAATTAACAAAACTAAAAGGCAACCAACAGAATGGAATAAGATATTTGCAAATGGCATATCCAAAATCTATAAAGAACTTCCCAAACTCAACACCCAGAAAGCAAATTAACCAGTGAAGAAATGGGCAGAAGACATGACTAGACACTTTTCCAAAGAAGACATCCAGATAGCTAAAAGATGCATGAAAAGGTGCTCAACATCACTCATCATCAAAGAAATACAAATCAAAACCACATTAAGATACTACCTCACACCAGTCAGAGTAGCTAAAATTAACAACTAAGGAAACAACAGATTCTGGCGAGGATGTGGAGAAATGGGAACCCTCTTGCACTGTTGGGGGGAATGCAAACTGGTGCAGCCACTCTGGAAAACAGTGTGGAGGTTCCTTAAAAAACTAAAAATAAAACTACCTTATGACCCAGCAATAGCATTACTAGGGATTTATCCAAAGGATACAGGAGTGCTTATGCATAGGGGCACATGTACCCCTATGTTTACAGCAGTGCTTTCAACAATAGCCAAATTACGGAAAGAACCTAAATGTCCATCAACTGATGAACAGATAAATAAAATGTGGTTTATATATACAATGGAATGCTACTTGGGAATGAGAAAGAATAAACTCCTGCCATTTGCAGCAACGTGGATGGAACTGGAATATATGATGAGTAAAATAGTCAGAGAAAGACAGATATCATATGTTTTCACTCATATGTGGAACTTGAGAAACTTAATAGAAGACTATGGGGGAAGGGAAGGGGAAAAATAGTTTAAACAGAAAGGGAGGCAAACCTATGAGAGACTCAAATACAGAGAACAACCTGAGGTGATGGGGGGCAGGGGGAAGATTAGGAGAGAAGAGAAAATGGGAGATGGGCATGGAGGAGGGCACTTGTTGGGATGAGCACTGGCTGTTGTATATAAGCTATGAATCACGGGAATCTATGCCCAAAACCAAGAGAACATTGTATACACTGTATGTTAGCCAACTTGACAATAAATTATATTAACAATTTTTTTAAAAAGAAGCTAAAAAAAAGGATGTTCCTGGAAGCAGTTGACTGGCATTTTCAGATGACAGAAAGTGGGTTTGCTCACTACTTTTTGTTCTTTTCTTGTAACTTCACTGGTGGGGATGCATCAGGTTCTGACCTAAGCATCATGGCTTCTCTTAGTGGCTTTATATTCTAATATGTGTAGGTAATTTCAGAAGAATTAGTGAGTGAACAGGTAGGAAACATGAAGAACTGTTATTATTTTCATTGTGGTTGTTGTTACTTTTGGGTCCATTCTAACATTCCACTTGTCATTTGTTTTCAGTAAGTATGATATGGCCCTATTTCAGGAGGAGAAGGTAGTACCAAAGATCAATGAAGAGAAAATGGGAGATTCTGTACATGATTTCAGAAATGGGACTTCGGGTATAAAGTGAAATTTCATGGGAGATACACAGGACAAAATAGTGGAGATATTAAAAATCATGGTTCAGAGAATGTTCTCAAACTGACAAGTTTGGAAACACACACAGAGGGTGTGAACCAATAGCAACATGAGAAACCAATAGCAACAGAGCCAACAGGCACGTTTGGCCAAACATCCCCCTTCACAGCCTGGGTCTGATGTGACTTTTAATAAGCAGCACGTGCATTTTTCTGCATCCAAGTGTCTTAAAAGCACAGCCCAATTTTGTACCAGTCAAATCATCAATTCATCTTTTAACAACCATCTTGAATTGGACTTACTGGAAAAAATAGGAATTACTGCATCGGGTAAGTGTGCTACTAGAAATGGTTTCAGATATGCATCAAATATTCTACTACTTGATTATACACTTTTGCTGCCTATGTGGGATCTCATTTTACTATCATAATCTCCTCAAGAGCACACACCCATTCCCAGCTTAGAAATTCTCAGTAAAGAGTAGAAGGATTTTAGTTCACCTGATCAATTTAACATCTGTAAACAGACAGGTTGCACAGATGACCCTTTTACAGAAAAAATAACAATGCATGTTTTGTGGGATTGAAAATTTTAATTGATTGTCAGTAACATATACTTGGTTATCAACATAAACTCTGGAAAACATTTTTTAAAAACTAGGATTTAGAAAGTTATTTTTAAATATCTTTTCAACACTCATTCTCAACTTAAGAAATTTATTGCTATTGCCCTATCTTCAGGCGAAATATCAGGGCAGCCAGGCAATGATTGCTTGCTTTCTGGGCCATGAGTAATTCCATAGCAATTGTCTGTATGTTTGGAATAGTAGAGGATGGACAGCAGATTCATTGCTGGGAAATATAATCTCTATAATGGCCTTTGTCACATTTTGCAGCATATAAAACATTCCTAGGAGACAAATATGACTCACTTAGTTTGCAGCTAGCTCTTTAGACTCCATCCGTCTTCACAGATGTGTCAGTAAAGACACTAACGGCATGGTGGAGTGTGTTCTTCAGGGAAGTTTCATTTACTCTTTAATGCAACAACCATTTATAAAATACTGCTAGAGAAAACAGTCATTTAAAAGAAACTCATCAGTGGCAATACCATCTCATTCTGAGAGCTGATAAAAATGAACCAAGCCAAAGCTGATTTAGCTTCCTCAGAGATGTCCTCTACTGATTATCCCTTTCTAGCACAGGAGAACAGTCACAAAAGCTCAGAGAGGGAAGCTAATATCTTCTTATCTGCTCCTGATGCAATTATGTGCTCCCACCAGAGGGCTTTCCTCCACAGAGTTACTACACTTTGACCTTCAGAAAGCTAAACCAACAATGCAGCTTTTGACACCCATGTTTTGATGTGTTGCACCATAATTACCTTACTGGAAAATGGCATGATTAAGAACATATCTAGTGAGAGAAATATGTTTTCTTGTGTGTGTGTGTGTGTGTGTGTGTGTGTGTGTGTGTGTTTAATGCAAGGTTAGAGACCAAAAAAAAGGACTATTAAAAAAAAGATAGTGATAATGAGAGAACAGATATTTATTCCCATTAAAAAACAACAGATATAGTTCTTCAACCAAAAAATGGTAGAAAGTGGATGGATTTTCTCCATCCTCTTCGATTAATTTCACAATAGCTCAACTAGGTGAGGTCACAGAAGAATGGGTATTCTCTCCATTTCTCTGTGTAAGGGGCTTCCTTCCATAGGAAAACAGCTTACTAGGAACATGTACTTTAGCAATACTCTCAGCTCTCATCATGCTTACCTTGCCCATTATGGGTCCCAAGTTTTTATACCAATCCCACTGATAACAATCTTCCTCAGGCTGTTTTTATCTTCTTCTCCTGAAACTTTGTTTCATAATGCTATGTATCTAATATTGTAAAAATAAAATAAGTGATGAAATAATGATAGAATTATTCTAAGCCAAGTGCCAGCAGCTGGTAGTGGCTTACAACACTACAACCTTCTAGAGTTTTGGCAGGTCCATCAAAACCTGCGTACTGAGGTTAAGTAGAAAGTTTTTAGGAGGTGGTGTAGATTTAAGGCACTATGTTGGTATTTGGTTGGCTTCATTTACTTGGCATCACTTGTCACCCCATGGCTCCTGTCACTTCAGATATAATTTATTTGTCTCTGCTTGTGATGTTGTCCATGAGTTTCAAATCATCATAGTCCCCTTACATGTGTGAAACAGTTCCTGATTGTACCAACACCTCCCCCCCACCACCACCAAAATGAAGAAAGCCTACTACTGCATTTGTTAGATATCAACCAGCTGAAGAAGGGAAGTTCAAAAACATGACAATTATACACTGGATCTTAGAGAAACTTTTCATAGCTATCAGATTAGGTACCAATTACTATGTCAGCTAATCAGTAGAGATTTAGTCTTCAGACATCTACAACAGAGAGAGGATGGGGGGCAGCAGGGAAGATGCTCTGGTTAAAACAATTGTACAATATTCTTAATCCAGGAATAGAATTTTTTTCTGATGAGAATTAAAACATCTATGCCTCAGACTATAAGAACCAACTAACGCTGACATTCCAAAATATTGGATCATGTCCTACTTTAATTTTTTTAATTAAAACAATTGTCTACTTTAATACTTTTTTTTCAAAACAAAGGTACCATGAAGCAGGAAAAATTATTCTCAGGGCAATATAACAAAGTGTTACTGTAAAAACATAAACACTAGTGCTAAGACTCAATTATCAACTATTAGCTTGAGAAAAAGGTTATGTCAATCTGGGATTGCACATTATAGGGATAGGCCAGGTATGGTTTCCAAAGTGATAGTTCCATTAAAAAAAGGAAAAGGCAAGACCTGTCTTTTTCAGCAAATTGTGTTGAAAAATTAAATATTATGAATATGAAGTAAGGCAAAACAAACAAACCAAAACCTGACCCCTCCTCATACCACATCCGAAACTTAGCTTGAGATAGATCACAGACTTGACAGTGACAGGTAAAATAATAAAACTTCAAAAGAAAACATGGAAGAGCACCCTAACATTCGTGGGATCAGCAACAATTTCTTAGCCAAAACACATAAAAGTTCAATAAATTCACCAAGTTGAAAACAAGAACTTCGGGGCACCTGGGTGGCTCAGTCGGGGAAGTGTCTGACTTCAGCTCAGGTCATGATCTCACAGCTCATGAGTTTGAGCCCCACATCAGGATCTGTGCTGACAGCTCAGAACCTAGAGTGTGCTTCAGATTCTGGGTCTCCCTCACTCTCTGCCACTCCCCACTCACACTCTGTCTCTCTCTCTCTCTCTCTCTCTCTCTCTCTCTCTCTCTCTCAAAATTGAACAAACATTAAAAAAAGTAAAAAAAAAAAAAAAAAGAAAGAAAAGAAGAACTTCTTTTCATTGAAAGGCACCACTGCCGATACAACGTTTACCTACAAAGTGTGAGATGATTATTCACAAGTATGTACCAAAGAACTCATTTACAGAAAATATAAAGAACTGCTACAAAACCATAATAAAAAGTCACATACACACACATGCATACACATCCCCCCCAATTTTGTTAAATGGGTAAAAAGCTTGAAAATGGGTGAAAAACATTTCTCATCATGAAATACTAATTAAAACCACAATGACGTCAATCAGAATGGCAGGAAAGACTAAGACATCAAATGTAAGCTATGGTTTATGGCACCTAAAACATTCATACATTGATGGTGAGTGTATCACTTTGTATAATCACTTAGATAGACTGTAGATGTCAATGCTAAAAATATAAGAACAGCCTAGAGCTCAGCATTTCCATTAGTAAGGGTAGATAAAAAAAATAAATGAATTAAAAAATAAAATAAGTCATATAACTAGGCCTGGCATAAGATTTGTATATAATGCCCGTGACAATTTTTTTTCACAATAGCCCCAAATTAGAAAGATTACAAGGTTCTATCAGCAGTAGAGTAGGGTAAATATACACATTTAGTGGGAGCCCACACTTATCAAAACTAAGTCCTTCTATATACTGTAACATCATGGGCACAAACCCAGCAACAAAGCCTACATTCTGTATCACTCCACTTACATGAAAGTCAGCAGTAGCAAAAATAAATAGTTCACTCTAGGTGAAGGCTACTGACTGGGAGGTGCTCAACAAAACATTCCAAAATATTGAAATTTGGGGGCAACTCAAGTTGAATAGTGGCGATGCAGGTGTATGAGTTTGTGAACATTCGCCGAGTTATCCATTTGCATTTTGTACACTTTACTCTGTGTATCCTTTCCATAAATAAAAACGTGAAATTAAGAAGTAGGGGCTCTGATTGCTTCCAGTTCTGTGTCTCCCTCTCTCTCTGCCCCTTTTCCGCTCATGCTCCATTGCCCTCTCTCAAAATAAACATTAAAATAATTTAATAATTTTCTTTCTGCAGGGAGTCTTGGTGCTTATTCTTGCCTCAGTTTGTGATTAGGCTGAGTTTAGGTTTGGAATTAATCCGAATGTCTTCTCTAGGGCTCAAATGCCAGACCTTTTTTTGGGATGGCTTCCCTCCACTGATCATGAATAAATCAGAGTTCTTAACTATTAAAATATTTAAATAAAAGTCAAATCAGAGTTTGGGGCTCCCCTGAATCCTTTGGGTGGCCAGTGGATAAACTTATCTATTCCCTTTGAGCCAGTATGCTATGGCCCTAAAGGAATGTCATTAAAATGCACATGCAATTCAATACAAGACATGTTACATGCCACTTAGTAAGTAGAACATTGTGTGTGCAATCAAAATATGTTAAAAGCCTTTTGTTACTTTAGCTGTTTTCAATTTTTTTTTCTATCTGGATTCCCTTCTATAAGCCCAGTCTTTAAACCACACTGCCCTGCATGTGCACTAAAACACATAAACAGCAAGCACAGATACTTTCTTTTCTTGGCTTACAGAGCCCTGACATATTAATGCAAATAGAATTGATCTTGGAGCTGAGTTGGAAAAGTACATTTAAATAAAACTAAATTTAAACTCCATTTTAAATAATGGTTGGGTTTTACATGCAAATGTAATGGTAGTTATCAGGAAAGAAGTGACTTTGTGGCTTCAGGAGATCTATAAGCAAAATAATCGGGTTCAATTCTTTCTGGATTTAATTTATCCTTTCAAAAGAGAGCCCAATGTACTCATATTGATTTTGTTGACATTTAAAATGTTTCCTTTTTATGATATGTGTAGTCTACACCCGGCCATTGATACCTCAGCTTCCAAGGGGAGAAAAAAAAAAAGACAACATTGCCAATTCTGTCATTTTTCCATCACTCCCATTCTACTTTACATAGCATATGTCTGCTGGGACAACAGACCTTTAGCAAATGATAGTTAGAGTACAATGAAATACTATATAGAGACTGACAGTCTCTCAGTAAACCACTATTAAAGGGAAGAGAAAGAAGAGAAAAATCAATGAAGAATAACAAATCAGAAAGATAAGAGGTATAAGGAGGGAAAACACAGTGAAACTAACTGCCATTATTTATTTGGTGTTTAGATTACTAAACATTCTAACTTTATGTGTTAATCTTCACAATTACTCACTAGCAGAACAAGAAAGAAGGGAGGAGTAAAGGAGAAAGACAAAAGGAAAGAGAAAGGAGGCAGGAGCAGGTAGAGGAAGGTGGAGTAGAGAGGGAAAAAGGTCCAAAGGAAATGTGATAGAATTGAGGCTGGGTTCCAGGGTTGGGCCCTGTGTCAATCACACAGGGCCCCATGTTCAGAATGGCCTCCAGCTTTGGTTTAGTGCTCTGCTGTCTCCTTATGGACAATCTTAATCATTTTTGAAGAAGAAGCCCTGCATTTTTGCTTTGAACTCGGCCCTGCTGATTATGCAGCCTGTCCTGGGTAGAACGTTGATAAAAGATATCAAAGGAGAGAGAATGCCAGGAAAAACACTTTATTTCTGTGTGTATATTGCTAGACTTCTAGGTCCCTGTTATGGCAGTCTGGTTCTCAGGAGAAGAATTACAACCGATTCTGGAAAGGGAGGAGGAGAAGGAAAGGAAGAAACTGTAGCTTTGATAAAAATGACATTCTAGATTCATGTTTAGGAGGCTCAATGCTCTTAGGCCATTTTTGAGTTGGTATATAGTAGTCCAGTTATTTCTTTCCATTGTTTTGAGGAGATAGTGGAAGTAGTTTAGATGATAATGGTAGTGTTATTATTGGGACAGGAGAACCTAGGTTGAAATTTCTTTCTGCTCACTTCCAGGGTCCAATAAACAGAGAGAATATTTCCAAATTTCAACATTATATGTACCATTATTTGCTAATGTAAGAGAGTTTCACAGTAAGCCCAACCTAAGGAGGTATGAGTTACTGTTTTCTTCATTTAATAAGGACAGTGTGATAATTCACAAGACATAGTTATTATAATATCTCAAAAAGAAATCTGAAACTTTCAGGTCAAATGGGAGAATTTGAAACAAAAATTAATAACTATGCTGGCAAGATGCATTTATTTAGATTTAGGGATTTTGAGAGTAAATAAATCACAGCCCATGTGGAAACCCCTTATTCCCTCTGTTTTGTTTGCATGGCCTTCTTTCTCCCCACCCTTCTTTGCTGAGACATCAGAAACTACACAGAACAAAAGCTGATGACACTCAGCATATGCCTCAGGATGTGAAGGTATAAAAATGCTTCAGACACAAGACAGAATCAATTGAACCTGGCTTGTTACTTCATTGGGAGTATTTTCCTACCTTGAGAACAATGGGAGAAGGGAAGGGAATCTAAAAGGATTCTGATTCTCTGATCCAGTGTGTACTGGTGGGGGCAGTTTTCCCAGCACCAAGCAATTCTCTGCACCCAGCTGCCCTACAATTTAACTCAATTCTAACACTACACACCTGGAGACAGTGTCAGATCCCACAGGTTAAGGGCTCAGTCCTACCAGACTGCCCCCCACTTCAGAAGCCAATCCCAAGGATTAGGCCTCTAGGTTATCCACAACCTTTGTTCAGTTTGGCTACAAATCAGAGGTTCCCACAACTCACTCTTCAGGTTTGATTACTTTGCCAGAGTGGATCACAGAACTCAGGGAAACACGTGTGCCAGTTCACTGAAGGATATGATAAGGATACAGATGAATAGCCAGATGAAGAGCTACATTAGGTGAGATCTGAGAGGGTCCCCACTGTAGGACCTTCCGCCCCTGTGGAGTTGGGTTGGATCACACGCCTAGTGTGGATTTATTCACCAATCTGGAAGCTCTCTAAACACCTCACTTTGGAATTTTTATGGAGGTTTCCTCACATAGCCATTATGCATCATTAACTCCATTTCTAGCCTTTCTTCCTTGTCAAGAAAATGAGGGGCTGGGCTGAATATTCCAAACTTCTAATAATCATGACTTGTTCCTTCCAGTGACCAGGAGCCCACCCAGAGTCACCTCACTAGAATAAAAGATACTTCTATCCTCCAGGAAGTTATAAGGATCTTAGGGGCCCTGTGTCAGGAATAGGAGTCAAAGACAAAATACTGGAATAAAAGATGCCCCTAATGTTCTTGTTGCTTATGAAATTACAAGGGTTTCAGGAGCTCTCTGCTAGGAACCAGGGCAGGGCAGGGCAGGGCAGGGAAAAGACCAATATACATTTTCTGTTATGTCACAGGACCTAAAAGAGCTAAATTCTTCATTTGAGGAATTGAAAGAAGTGAGGACTAATGATGATGAAAGACAAAAATTATGGGTACTCAGTAGGACATGAAGCCCCAGTATAATCCCTGAGTGAAAAGAAGCCAAGTTGGATAAATCAGGAGCACAAAAAATTTTACCTTGGAAAAATAGTTGGAAACCTTTAGTACAAAAAGCATTTAAAATGGGTGAGAGATTTAACAGAAGAACAAGGCGGAGGGGAAGGAAAAAAAAGTTAGAGAGGGAGGGAGCCAAACTATAAGAGCTAAACTAGAAGTCTCTTATGAAACTGAGAATAAACTGAGGGTTGATGGGGGGTGGGAGGGAGGGGAAAGTGGGTGATGGGCACTGAGGAGGGCACTTGTTGGGATGAGCACTGGGTGTTGTATAAAAAACAACTTGACAATAAATTTCATATTAAAAAATAAGTAAATAATAGGTCTTGAATACAGAGCAGATAAATGAGTTTCTTGAGATGAGGTCCAGAATGAGCTCAATGAAAGTTTTACAACATGCAATTCTGATAAATAAATGATAATGCCAGACTTGGAGCAGCAATAGAAGAAAAAAAAAAATCTATCTACCTAGTTTGAGAAGACAGAAGAAAGGACTCCTGGGTGGCTCAGTTGGTTAAGCATCTGACTCTTGATTTTGGATCAGGTCATAATCTCAGGGCTCTTGAGAGCAAGCCCCACATCGGGCTCTGTGCTGACAGCACAGAACTTGCTTGGGATTCTGTTCATTTTCTCTCTCTCCCTGCCTCTCTCCTGCTTTCACTCTTTCTCTCTCAAGATGAAAAATATTTGTAAAAGAAGACAGAGGAAATATTCTGTAAGAAAAGAGATCGAGAGCTTAAGAACTTAAAGTCTAAGCTAGAATTAAAAAAAAATAGTACAAAAATGGAGATGCATTCTTATTTGCCTGCTCTAAAAATCAGTCAATTTATACTTAATTGTGGAACAGTTAGAGTAAGTAGACCTGAAAATTCAGATAAATTGATGGATAAATAATAATACATAGATACAC
Organism: Panthera tigris; assembly: GCF_018350195.1. Classification (NCBI taxonomy): domain Eukaryota; kingdom Metazoa; phylum Chordata; class Mammalia; order Carnivora; family Felidae; genus Panthera; species Panthera tigris. Next base: position 97,447,239 of record NC_056662.1, on the reverse strand, counting down.
TAAGAGACAACAGAAGTGAAAATTTAAAAGAATGAACTTAAATGACATTCACAAATAGTTATTTGATCCAAAAAAGCCATTAAAATGTATAAAGCCAAAAATAGATATAAATAAAAGGGGAAATATAACAGAAAAGACAATTTAAAAGAATGAACTTAAATGACATTCACAAATAGTTATTTGAGCCAAAAAGCCATTAAAATGTTTAAAGCTAAAAACAGATATAAATAAAAGGGGAAACATAATTTTAAACCTTTAAAAGTCTGACTGTGCAGCTGAATGATACATGGGATGACCCAACAGGGAAGACCACAGATGAGTATAGAAGACTTACAAGTGTAATTTTCAAGACCCTGTTCGGATGACAGAACATATTCTGCGCTAAACTCGTTCATTTGAGCACCTTGCACAAAGAAAATAAAGACCAAATGGAAGATGAAATTTCAAAGGTTTTAAAGGTTCCTGGGAGATATCTGCACAAAGAAAGGAACCATAGTTAGGGTCTAGAGACCACAACTGCTAATAATATAGATTTCTAAATTTATGAATTCACAAGAAGAAAGAAACATTTAAAGTATCTTTGGGAGAAATACTACTGAGAGATTAGCTATTAAGTCCAAGTGGATTTTCTATGAATGGAATACTGTGGCAAGTTCTCCTTGTTTCTGTGTCCTTCTTTTCTGCCAACAACACTAAGTCTCTGCCTTGGTCCTGGCCAACAACAGCAATGCGGGTCTTGTCGATTCTGTATTGATAATGAGGTGACTTAGTGCTTTCTGCTCCCATTTTCAAGATCTGGTAATTCGAGTCACATAAATTGGACTTTTTGCATTTTTCAGTCTTAATCATGTGGATCCGCCATCCAAATAGACCATTATCAACTATATCCTTCAAGAAAATACTCTCCTTTCATGACAACCATTACATATAATGGTCAGACATCCAAACCACAACAAATAAATAACGACTAAGGCACATTTATTATTTTTACTGTGGGTTACCTATTTTCAATGTAAGCAGTTTAGAATCCCTAACTGGCTCACTTCACTATACTGGATTGAGGCCCAAAATGTCAGAGTGATGGAGTAATCCAGATGAAGTCTAAATGAAGCGCTTTTGTCTGAGAAAATGAACTTAAAATTGAGAACAGAGGATCTCTGACATTAAATTTTGTAACTTAAATGAAAAGTAACAGGAAATGTATTTTGGGGTTTTTTTTGTTGTTGTTGTTGTTGCTGTTGTTGTTTTTTCACTGGGTACTAATCAATGAATGAAAGTCTACAGTCAACTGTATGGCTGTTGTCAGACACTTCTCCATGAGTCTATTGTACTCTAGCCTGTCTTGCTGGGTATATTCTGAGTTCAAGGCCCAGACTACTCTTTGTCTGGGGCCATCACTGTGTTTATGATGAGCAACCTTAACAAATGAAACAATGCTCCTCTGTAGAAAAGAATAGACTTACCAACAGGAGACTATAAAGCAGTTGTTTTCCCAGGCTCAATGTTTTGTAATACAACCTACTGCATGTTTAGGTGTCTATGTAGACAAGTGGTTATCCACTGGGGTGATTTCCTTCCCCAGAAACATTGGGAATGTCTGTAGACATTTACTGTGGAGATGTTTGGAATACACACACACACACACACACACACACACACACACACACAGTATGCGATATGTATATATACGTCCGTGGGTGTATATATACATATACATAACTACAGAGACAGAGAGAGAGAGAGAAACAACAAAAACTGCATTGTATAAACGGATGCTAGTAATGGCTGCAGTTCTTAAAATGTGTAATACTCAGTGATCTGAATGATACCATGGAAGAGAAGATGACCATGTATGTGTTGTGCCCAGCTACCAGTAATCCAGCCATTAGGCACTTTCTGGAGGCAGAGACTGCACTTGCCTTACAGTAAATAAACAAAAAACTCACTGCACTCAAAATAAAGTCATTTATTGTTCTCTGAATAGTTACTTCTTTCAATTAGCAATAGTCTTAATTTATTAGATTTTATTAAGAAATAAGGGGGAAAAAGAAATCCTTAAAGCTCTAGTGATAGCTAATTTTATATGTCAACTAGAATGGGACACAGAATATTCAGATATTTGGTCAAACATTATTCTAGGTGTCTGTGAATGTGTTGTCGGATGAAATTAACTCTTCAATCTGTAGACTGAGTAAAACTGATTGCTCTCCATAATGTGGGTGGGCTTCATCCAATCAGATGATTGCTTAAACAGAACAAAAGGCTGACCCTCCCTGGAGCAAAAGAATTCTCCAGACTGATAATTCAGTTCCACTGAACTGGAACATTGGCTTTTTCTGGTTCTACAGCAGCTTCTGCCCTTCAGACTCAAACTGGAATACTTATATATTATTTATAAATAGGATATATGTATCATATATATCATATATATGTATCTATGTCATGTATAACATATTTTATACCAGTTTGGTTCTGTTTCTCTGGAGAACCCTAACAGAGTTCTTTACACATTAAAAACAGTTGATTTTTTTAAAGGAATTATCTATTCCCTTATGATCTATGCTCTCCTTTCCTTCACACTTGCCTTGATACCAGTACATATCTCTCAATATTTTGACCGTTTATGTATAATGTAGGAGACAAAACTGTGTCTTATTTACCAAAACATTTCCAACGTTATTGATATCTGGTGCACATGCTCATTAATTGTTTTTTGCATTATGCCCGTACAAATGAATGTATAATTAAAAACAAATTAATGCCTGAATTATAATTCTTAACTCATTCCAGAAAACAGTTCAAATAACGCCTATAGCAACAACAATCATCATCAATGGATAAAAAAATAATTGCATTCAATTCTAAGCTGCAAAACATGAAATGAATCACACTATCAACCAACATTTTGAGAAACATATTTCTGCTGCCCACTATTCCAAAAACATGGTGGTCCATGGTGCAATTTGTTTTTCTTGTTTGCTGCTTTCTGAATAATGTATACTGTAAAAACATGAAAAGCAAATTCAACCATTTCCCTACATTACTCATCAAGTGCTCATCAAGATAAATGTACTCTTTTTTTTTTTTTAAGATTTTATTTTTAAGTAATATCTACACCCAACCTAGGGCTTTAAACTCACAACTCCGAGATCAAGAGTCTCATGCTCTACCAACCAGAACCGGCCAGCTGTCTGAAGATGTGTGTACTTTTAATCCCCTTCACCTATTTCATCCGTCCTCCCACCTGCCTCCCCTCTGGTAACCATCTGTTCATTCTCTATATTTAAGAGTCTTTTTTTGGCTTGTATTTTTTTTCCTGCTTTTCATTTGTTTTGTTTCTTAAATTCCACATATGAGTTAAATCATGGTATTTGTCTTTTTCTGACTGGCTTATTTTGTTTCGCATTAGACTCTCCAGATCCATCCATGTTGTTGCCAATGGTAAGATCTCATTCTTTTATATGGCTGAGTAACATTCTACAATATGTATCTGTATCTATCTATCTATCTATCTATCTATCTATATATATCTAGGTATATATATATAGATAGATATATATATATACCTTAACACGTTTTTATTCATTCATCTATCAATGGATACTTGGACACTTGGAGAAAATGCATACTCGTGAGTGTGTGCATTCTCCACTACAGCTTTCCATGGATTTTAGCTGCAACATCTTCAGCACATTTGGCAATATGACACTACTTGATATAGGACATACTTTTCAGACATGCCACCCTTGACTTGATAGTCACTGGCTACAGGACACCAGTTCCAACAATAGCTCCTCTGATTCAGTCTTCTATCAGTTTGAGCTAAATATGAACTGAATAAGAAGAAGCCTTGTATATAATGTGTTCCACAAGTTGAAGGGGGCCTCAAAATCCTCGACTATGATGGAAACTGACCGCCTATAAAATAATTTTGTCCCACTACTTTTGTAAGTACAAAATCACTGTTATTTGCCATATTATTTCAGTGAAATCAAAACAGAGGAGGTATTTTGCCCACAATCCCTGAGCTACTAAGTGAAACAAATCTCACTCAAAAATCTCCAGACAACACCCCTCCCCTAAAAACAATATTTTTTTTATCCTGGGTTTGACAGAAAATGTCCCCATCCTGAATCCACGTGTTTTTAAGAAGCATCAACATGAAGCCATACTTCTGTCTGGTGAATCATACTTCTGTTTTTCCATGTTTTTACTCTTTCACAGAGAAAAAATGTGCCCTCATGTTCTTCTTATACACCATACCCCATTCACTCACTGATGCCACCCTGCCATTTAACCATCTTCAGTCCCAATCTCCTAAATTCCAGTTACTGCTTTTGAATGACAGATAATCTAATAAACAGATCCTAGTTGTTAGACAAAGCTTCCACTTGAATCCTTCTACTGTCTTCATAACTTAGGCATATTCTACAGAAAATTAATAAACCAAAATATAAGTAGCCAGTCCCATGAGGCATATTCAAAGAGTGAGGATGATCTAGTGACACCTAATACAGCACAGAGCTACCACACATTAACTTTGTCACTTTTTCCTACTATTAATATATTTGTGGTTGAATTTTCCAACTGTTAATTTTTTATATAATACTATTAATGATAATACCAAAATTATCTGCAATAATAATTGAGATAGACAAAGTAAATTCTGTACAGAAAATCACAGTATTAACCAAAAGCACCTTTCAAGTGCACGGAATTGTCAACTGGTTTCAATTGTTTCTACTATACTCAGAAACTTACATCACCACACATTTATGTACTTTATCTTCTAGCTGGGGTTAAGGCCTACTTCTCACCCTAGATGGATATGATAACTCCTGAAAGATTAGACTTCTCTCCATATTGGAGCAGGGCCTAGCATTGTTCTGAACATAAAGGGAACGATTAGGCCAAATCATACACTTCCTCTCAATTACATAAAATTTCTCATATCCTGTTCCATTTCCATAGAGCACCCAAAATCACCAAGTTTGCATATCTCTCATTTACAACCAAAATGCACTGTGACTGTCAGACCCAATATTCAGCATGAGATTATGTCTTCAGAAAAGCACACAAGGAGGTCACACAGTTCTATGGAGTCCGTATTACCAGAACACTTTAAGACTGGAAGAAAATAACTCTAATGTCGATATTCACTCCAGGTACCTTGAGTAGTGATTTTGAAGAGGGTTAATGTGATGGAACAGGGTTGAGAGAAATCAACCCTGTTGGTAGAATTTGAGCTGCTTTTTTTTTTTAATTAATTGAATTGATCTTCCCTTTGTTCTTCTACAGTACCTTTGTTACATCCTCCATAAGGGGATTTATCATGCAGAAGAAACGTTTGCAGAGGTTGTTTTTTGCCTTTGCCTAATGTAAAAAGGTGTCACAAGGATTCAACAGGGCAAACAGAGGAATGTGAGAGGAATAATAGAAGCTTGGAGAAAACAGTGTGGGGACTACAAAGTAACCCAGGTGCAGAAAAGCAGGGGGCTCCTACTCATATACTATAATTTGGCAGAGGTTTATCTATCCTAGCTTACAAACAGTCCCAGAAGTCCAAACAAAATTTACTCTTTTAAATTAAAGCATCTAGTAAAATATAAATATAATACTTGGCAGGTTTATTACATTGACTCAGATTGTTAATATGTTACATTAAATTGCATGAAGTTGGCATATTTGAAATGTGAAACTGGCTCTCTGTAAATGGAAAGACCATCATTAGAATCCATGGATTCGAATTGTAAGATAGCATATTTAGTTCACAATAAGGAAGATATATTTAAGTTCTGGAGATATCTAACAATGGTGGCAGAGGTGAAATTTTTGCTTAGGTAAGCAGTAGGCTCTTTGTCATTAAAAGTGTTCAGTCTGCAATTTATATTATGGAACACCACTGTCTAAAGGAAACAAAATGTGAACCTGAAATATGAGCTACATATATAATTGTAAGTTTTCTAGATGTCTCACTAAAAGGGAATTTCAAATGTATAAATTCGTTAAATAATATATTTTATTTAACCCATAAACCCAAAATATTATTATACCATATAATCAACATAAAATGAGATTTTTAAAAATATTTTTAAAGTATTTGAAATTCCATGGGAATTTCAGTTACCCTTGAAATATGAACCACTCATATCTCAACAGGTACATAAGCCCTGTGGCTACTAAATTGGGCAGTACAGTGATAGAAGTTTCCTAGATGATATAAAAGATCCATCCTCAAAGGTTACTTCCACTTTTAAGATTTATTTATTTATTCACTTGTTTAAAGGTCAAATAACAATAGACAGACTTCCAAGAGGGTAAAACAGCTCCACTGAGCACTTTCTTAGCTGGACACAGGGAGAAGAAGCCATGTCATTGGTCATTTTCAAAAAAGAAAGTAAACACAAATTGACTTTTTCTTTTTCACAGACTTGAATTGAAAGAAAATGCTGTAGGGGGCGCCTGGGTAGCTCAGTTGGTTAAGCATCTGACTTTGATTCAGGTCATGATCTCTTGGTTCATGAGTTGGAGCCTCATGTGGGGCTTTGTGCTGACAGCTCAGAGCCTGGAGCCTGCTTCAGATTCCATGTCTACCTCTCTTTCTGTCCCTCCCCCGCTCTCTCTCTCAAAAATAAATAAACATTGATTTTTTTTTTAATGCTGAAGTAAAGGAAACTGGTGAGACAAAGAAATGAACTTACTTCGAGCTGTATCTATTGGCCATTGGTTTTGTGCACAACATTATGGAGAAATCAAAGTCCATACCCTCACATAGCATATTATGAAATACGGGAGAGCCAAACATAACTCACATAGAAAACTAACTAATATTAAGTAGTGTGAAAGACTACCAAAGAGGTTCTCGGGGGAAAGTGTCCTATAAAAATCCATGGAACAAAAATCATTATTGGCATTCAGTGGAGACTTCCCAACGAACTGGCAGGCCTGAGCTGAGCCCATGGTGATGGGCAGTGCTCACACAAGTGCAGAGAATCTCAGCAGAAGCAAGCAAGCGAGGGTGTACCAGGAAGACTTTTTTTCATGGGCAAAAGGTAAAGCAGGATAGACTGCAAGGGTACTATTGGTATTCTTTATTGTTCACACATTATTAGTGCAGCTACCTCATTTGGGTGGTGGGACTTTTCAAATGTAACAGCTACTGAAAGGGAATAAAAATTTTTAAAAAATGTCCTTTGACTCTTGTACTTTATCTTCACTATCTGTATCTTCCTAATCCCATCCTCACTGATACAAATAGGCATTTGATGCTGACAATGGGCCACCTGCAAGCTTGAGCAGGGGTGCTAACTGAAATTGGATCCCTATACCAAACATCTGCACTGGGTGTATCTTGGACAAAGGAGTAGAGATCAGGCTAAAAGAGGAGACCAAATGGACAGGCTACATTTCCAAATGAGAGCATAAAACTCTATGGTTCAAATTAGACAGACTGAGTTTAAGATTTCTAGTGCTGTGAGAGGAAGAGGGGAGACAATAGGTACCATGGAGTCAAACAAGACTCTGGGCACTTTAGCTGGCAATCAGATACAATTCTAATAGGGAAATGAGAAATGTTGCGTTTTGGAGAAGAGGTTGAAAAATGAGAACAAAAATGCTTCTGTTTTCTCAGGTCAAATACTTTGGTCTTATTCATGATTCCCCTTCCTCCTTCCTACCTCACACACAATTTGCCATCAAATCCTGTGGGCACTACTTTCAAAAATATCCAAATCCTGACCTCACCTCACCACCAAAGGCTGCTACCACTCTGGTATCAACTCTTTTAACCAGGTCCCCTTTTGTCCTCTCAGCACAGTGGGATTCTTTTAAAACACGAATAAAATTATGTAACTCTTCTTTTTTGTTCTCCCATCTCACTCAAAATAAAAAATGCCTATCTGTGCTCTAAAATCCTCTGCATGATCTGTCTTCCCCTTACCCCCTGCAACTTCCCTTCTGACTTCATATCCTTTATTGTCTTCCATGCTCACTCTGCACACTGAGATTCTTGTTGTTTCTCAAAAACTCCAGCTCTAGTTCACCTACAGGCCTTGGAACTTGCTGTTTCCTTTATTTTATGTGCCTTTCCCCAAGCTGTCTTCATAGCAAGCTCACCTGCTTCATTCTCACCTTCCAGTGAACCCTCTCCAGTCATCACATTAAAAAATTTCACCTGGTACCTCCAATGCTCATTTAGTGTCTAATTATTTTCTCCTTAGCACATATCCCTATTTAACATGCTGCATATAATTACTTATTTATCATGTTCATTATCTTCCTGTTGACACTGAAATAGAAGCTCCAAGAAGGAAGAGATTTTTGCCTTTTTGCATTCTGCTATATTCCCAGTGCATAAAACAGTATTTGACACATAGTAGGCACTGAATAAATACATACGAATTAATGAATGGATGTTACAGAGGGAGACAGAATGCACGTTATCTTGTTTGACAATAGTATGTAGTAGATAAAAAGTAATGAATAAGAGATAAAACATTTTTTCCCTAGCAACTCAAAACGTGTCTTTCTCTGCATCTGGGTTGCCAGAGAAGGCTTCTGGAGATATACAGAGTAGCTACAGGTAACTGAGGGGCAGGGGAAGAAATCAGGAACCCCTACGAAGAGGAATCCAGGAGCAAAAGTAGGACATAAAATAAATACAGTGCAGATATTATTTTCACAAGGCACAAACACAAATGTACAAGCATAACTTTAAAAAAAATATTCTATAGCTAAGATTGAACACTTGTGCCTACCCAATGACAGGCAAATTAATCTTGGGCTCTACTGATCAAGATGTGGACATACATTCCATGGCACTACTCTAGTTTAGGTAAGCTTCAGAGCTAAAATCAAATCAAGTGAGAGGGAGCAAGGGCAAAAATAATCTGAATGCAAGTGACTTTTAAGCTCAAAATGGTTGTAATTAATGAACCTTAACCAGGTTACATGGCACTTACATAGTATAATCTATTTGTCTATTGGTCTATAACTGGACCAGATTTATACAGGCCCTCAATACCAAAGTTTGGAAATAAACATTTTTGCCCAGGAATAAGAAGCCCTGTACAAGAGGCCCTCAGGCAGTTATCTCACAAACCAGAAAATAGAAAGTAGGATGTAGTTAAGAGCTTGCATGTGTCATAATGCCCATACGCTATGAAAATGGGTTGAAGATGGCCCTTGTATTTTGGCCCTATGTTGTTTACTTCTTCACAGCAGTGTAGGACTATTAGCTCAAAAGTCCACTGGTGCCAGAGTCAAAACTTTATACCTCCAACTGATTTCTAAAAAGTAGCTCAAATAAGTAATTTCAGCCACTTAGTGCTTGCCTGCTTTGTATAAAAAACAAAAGTGCACCCAACATCTGTTAGCAATAAATAAGACAAACCTTGGGCCTATAAAGACTCAGGCCACTGCTGAACGCTTCTGAGCTCTCTGACCAAGAGACTCCCCATCCTGATGCTGAGTAACATCCCCTAGACACACAAGCTCCTCTCTAATTCTCTTTTCCCTCAGGAGTTACCTAGACCCCTTCCCCTTCATTGTCTCTGGAAGGTCTTGTGATGTCAGGGATTACTTCTTGCATGCAAAGGGAAGTTTCCCTTCCCTGTCAAAGTTCACCCAAATAAAGCTTGTGTATTACTGCCATTGCATAGTCATATAATTTTCCTTGATGAGCCCCCAAATCCTCCAACTCAGTCAAAGGAGCATTAAACTGTTTTCTATTAGGCATTAGAAGACCTACAGGGCAGAGAAGCTCATTCTGTTCATTCTGTTGTTTTATTCTGCCCTATCCCCTCATCCATTCCAGAAATTTACACAGAAAAGCATTTTGTCTTCTTTCTGTTCCTCCCATTTTCTCATCTTTCCAAGTAATTTTTCCATTTGTTGGTCTTTAAGCATATTATTATTTAATTTTATTATTTCAATTCATTTTTCTCCCCCTTTCTCTTAAGGCAACAAAAAATGATCTCTCAATGCAATTAATATAAAGCAGCAAAGACTGACCAACTTTTCTTCCAACCTGTTTTCTCTGTTTGGGAGCATCCATAGGATTTATACATAAAATAAACATCAGCCCTCAAGAAGTAAATTTATTAAAACAAAATAAACAGAGGGGCGCCTGGGTGGCTCAGTCGGTTAAGCGTCCGACTTCGGCTCAGGTCATGATCTCACGGTCTGTGAGTTCGAGCCCCGCGTCGGGCTCTGTGCTGACAGCTCAGAGCCTGGAGCCCATTTCAGATTCTGTGTCTCCCTCTCTCTCTGCCCCTCCCCTGTTCATGCTCTGTCTCTCTCTGTCTCAAAAATAAATAAAAATTTAAAAAAATTAAAACAAAACAAAACAAAACAAACAGAAAAACTAAAAGTTGTACTCTGCTTTCCAGTATGCACTCTTTTCTCAATACAGCTTACCAAGTTTCCATTCTCCCCCCTCCAGTCTTTCTTTCCTAGGCCAAGCTTGTTTTCCAGTTTCTCTGAAAGCCCTTGATTTCCTACCTGGCCTCACTTCTCTATTTTTGTTATCGGGGATACTGGTCTTGAGATATGATGACCTCTATAATCTATATTTGTATCTCAAGCTTCTCCTGAATTAACTTCCTGCTTCTTTAGGTCTACAATCTATTTATTCTTCTTTCCTTTCTGTTTCATCATACTGATTATACCTTTTTTTTTTTTTTTTTGGACATATTCTTTGACCATCAAAGTGACTATAGCATCAGTCAACTCTACACATGAGAGACAATCCAAGTAGTCACAGTGTACAGACTGTATGGGTATTTTTCCCCTAAGAAAAAGACATTATAGAAAAAAAAACATTTTATCAATATCTGCTTCATTTAGAAAAATGGAGTATTAGTAATAATAATAACAAAATAATGAGCTATCAAGCCATAAAAAGATATGGAGGAACATTTCATTCATATTTCCAAATGAAAGAAGCCAGTCTGAAAAGGCTATGTAAGGTATGATTTTGACTAATTCACGTTTTGGAAAAGACAAAACCATAAAGACAGTAAAAAACAAATCAGTAGTTGCTAGTGATTCGGGGGTGGGAGTGGGAGGTGGAGGATGAATAGGTGAAAATGGGATTTTTAGGGAAGAGAAAGTATCCTGTGTGAAAATTTAATGGAGGAAAACACACATTTGTCAAACCCATAGAGCTTATACAGCAAAGTGTGCATGTGCATCTTAATGTAAACTACAGATTCTAGTTAATAATAACATATTAGTATTCGTTTACCAATTTTAACAAATCCCACCAATGCAAGATGTAAATAACAGAGGAAAGTCGGGGGTCACTTGGGGAGACACATGGAATTCTGTGTACCATCTGCTCAATTATTCTGTAAATCTAAAACTGTACTAAAAAATAAAGTCTAGTAATTATGAAAAGAAAAGAAAAGAAAAGAAAAGAAAAGAAAAGAAAAGAAAAAAGAAAGAAAAGAAAAGAAAAGAAAAGAAAAGAAAAGAAAAGAAAAGAAAAGAAAAGAAAAGAAATTACCCAACTTGATGTACTCAGGGACTAGAGACTGAGGAATATTTCCAGTAGCAATAGGTTTAAAGACTAACAATAGCCATAGTTAGCATGTTTACTGCTAATGCAATTGTAGCAATTGCAAATTGACTGTTATCATAAATGGGCCTGCACATTGTAAAATAAATCCCATGGCTTTTATGTGTGCCAGAAATGGGTTCTTAACATGTAAATGGGCTCCCTTACATTGCAGTATAAATTCCATATGATTATGCTGATATAATAAATCAAGCAGTACATTATTAGGAAATAGTGGAGTTGCAATGGTTTGTTGGTTTTCATTTAAAAACTTCCTAAAGGAGAGATGTAAAATTAGAGAAATTAATTTAACCACTGCCAAGGACAGTCTTTCACCCTGTTAACTGCAGCAGGAGCTGATGCTGTTGACAGTCTGTGAGATAAACATTCCCTTTCTACAAAATATAAATCAAAAGTCCCATGATTGATGCCTCAAATGTTGTTTGCATATGTGAGTGAGAAGGCAGCTTGAAAAGAAGGGTCAGTGCCAGTTTGAAGGAAAAATCTGTACTACTGCAAGTTTACTTATCCTCTCCCTGTTTTGATCCCATTCAACAAAATCCTGTTTTGTTTTGTTTTGTTTCCAAATCACTCTCTCATCCTGGCAGAACAATAAACAACAAACTAACAAATGAACTAATTAACAAACAAACACTACTCTCCCAAGTTTCTTTGCTATTACTTTGTCTATTTCATAAGATTAAATTAGGTATGAAACCCTGCCTATATAATAAATTTAAAAAAACCCTAATATCAGAAATATGATGCTTCTGATTTTGCCACATAGTTGGAGGTTTACAGTATATTTCACATTTCTAAGGCAAGACACTCCATATAGAGAAGGCATTACAGCCTGTAATGTTGCACCCTCACAAAGAAACATACACCTCAGGCTTATACTAAGATGAAGGCTAGTAACCTTTTGAAAAAAGAGAAAACATAAGTTGATCTAATTCCCAAATCACTACAAAATGTAGAAATTAAACATCAAGAATGTAAATTATTAAAAAGAAAAAAGTGTCATATATCTTTCAATGTCCTTCCCAGCCTTCACATCTCCTCAACTAATTCTTGAAGATAACTAAAAGAGTAGATACTTTGTAGAAAAGCAACTTATTTTCCACTACCTAACCAACAAATATAACTGCTCCATCACCACGCTTCTTTATCATCTCCATTAAAATGAAATTGTAGGGGCGCCTGGGTGGCTCAGTCAGTTAAGCATCTGACTCTTGCATTTGGCTCAGGTCATGATCCAGACCCACCTCCGGCTCTGCACTAATAGTGCAGAGCCTGCTTGGGATTTTCTCTCCCTCTCTCTCTCTCTGCCCCTCCCCTGCTCGCTTTGTCACTCAAAATAAATAAATAAATAAATAAATAAATAAGTAAGTAAGTAAGTAAGTAAATAAGAAATTGTAGTCTTTATACCCAGATATTAATATATATTTTAAATATAATGTTATTTCTATCCTTAGAACCCCTCAGTAGCTTTTAATTCTATTATGATAAAGTGCAAAATCCTTACACTGTCCTACAAGGTTTGGAATCATATAGGGTCTTATCCTCTTTTTCAACTTCCATGGTAATACTCCCGACCCATTTTACAATCTTTGTCTCAACCACACCAGTCTGTGAAATTTACATGCTGTCCTAATCTCAAGTACTATACACATGATCATAGTCTCTGACTGGAATATCCTTCCCATCTATCCTTTATTTTGCTCAGCTTCTCTATATTCTTTCTTCAGATATTATATTAAACACAACTTTAATTTTTTTCATTGTTATCGCCTCATGCATTATGTTTGCTTACTATCTGTCCTCTCCAACAAGAATACACGCTCCGTTAAGAGCAAGACCATTGAATGTTTGATTTGTTGCTTTATCTCTAAAACTTAGAACAGTTCCTGGCATAAAGTAGTGGATAAATGTTTATTCAATGAATGAATGAATAAGTGAATGAATGAATGAATGAATGAATAAAATACTTAAGGTAAATTTTGCTTGCTATCTATCACTGGATTAAGTTAAATCCTCTGTTAAAAGTTCATATAGTATGCCATAAATAGTTTTGATACTTCTCATCTCCTCATCCTGAATTTGTGTATTTCCATTGGTTAAAAAATATCCTACAGTGCCCTCTTGTAAGTAAGCATCAAATCAAATTTAAACAGCATAATTCATGAAAATAACCAAATATCTCTCTTGGTATACAAATCTGTCTCCATTGATTTATATCCATTAAATTTTTTCAATGGCTGAGAAAAGAAGGAGCATTATTCTGAGATCTATGGTACCTTTTAATAACTTTTCAAGATGTGTTAAGGTGCTCTACCATATCTTTGTGAAGTTTCTTTCCCATCATTAATGATGTTCTTTTCTGTAGATGGCAACCCTATTCCACTCCCTGTTTATCTGTTAGTATATATTACATTTATTATGTACATTGGGAAATTACACACATTAAAAGAATGAAATGAATATGATTTCATTATACATTTTTAGTATTAATCACTTTAAACTTCCTATCTTTATGGATACCCAAGAAGTATTTAACTAGATTGTAACTGTAACAAGAGTTAGAAGAGTAAGAAAGGGCTTAACCCTCCCCTCAGTGTGACTAAACTTCAGACAGGTTTCTTCCCGATTACAGGTTTCCTTTTTTTTTTTTTAATATGCAATTTATTGTCAAATTGGTTTCCATACAACACCCAGTGCTCATCCCAACAGGTGCCCTCTTCAATGTCCATCACCCATTTTCACCTCCCTCCCACCGCTCATCAACCCTCAGTTTATTCTCAGTTTTTAAGAGTCTCTTATGGTTTTCCTCCCTCCCTCTCTTTTTTTTCCCTTCTCTCCCCCATGGTCTTCTGTCAAGTTTCTCAGGATCCACATAAGAGTGAAAACATATGGTATCTGTCTTTCTCTGTATGACTTATCTCACTTAGCATAACACTTTCCAGTTCCATCCACGTTGCTACAAAAGGCCATATTTCATTCAGGCTGCTGTCCTAAATCTGTACTACATAATCTACATTTGGGAAAATCATTCATATTCTAGGACTCGCTGCCCTTATCATTCAAAAACAAACAAACAAACAAACAAACAAACAAAAAACTATCAAACGCCTACCTTGTGTTAAATAAAGTGCTAAGAGCTAGAGAAAAAAAAAGCAAGCAAGATACAGTTGTGTTTATTGTGGCAATTGCATTTAGTAGAGAAGACTGTGAATAATGCAAGTAACAGAATTTACCTGGACTATACTCAGAAATCTGAAGTCAATAAATAAGATATTGTCATAATGTATACTTTTGGAAGATTCTAGTTTTGATAGGTTTGGTGAGGAATTTTAAGCCAAGACATTTGATATCTTAGGTAAGTTTGAAGAAAGTGACGGGGTCAGTCTACTGAGAAGATTCTAGGCTAAGAAACACAAGGTTCCATGTGGAGGATTAAAGATGGCCTATTCCCAATGAGAGATAGTATTTTTCTTCTACCCCTAAATCTGGGGAGATTCTGTGACTGCTTTGACCAATAAAATAGCAGAAATGATGCTAGCCAGTATATGGGACAGGCCTATAGGACTGGAATTTCTCCTGGAACTTTCTCCTGGAACCCTATGCTGCCTTGTAAAAAATAACATAACATAACATAACATAACATAACATAACATAACATAACATAACATAACATAGCATGAGAGACCAGGGGGAGAGGCTCTGAGACAACATGAAGAGAAAGAGAAACCCAGTTAGGTTAGCCTTTCTGCCAACCCTTCAAGGCATCAGGCATGTGAGTAAATCTATCATGGACCCTCCATACAAGACCATCCACCAGCTGAAAACACCAAGTAGCCTCAGTTAATGCCAGATGGAGCAAAAGAACCACCCTGCTGAGTTCTGTCCAATTTTATAATAAAACATCCCTCAGATATAATACAGTTTGTGATAGTTTGTTATATAGAAATAAAAACTTATTGAAATTAACTTATCCTGAGAAATATTCAAAAGCTAGAACTAGATACACTGCATGAGAGGCAGGTGAACTGAAAAGATACTGGACATGCAGGCAGAGGGAAATGATGCTATTTTAGGTCATGAATTTTACTTAAGAGTAGTAGGACACTATTAATGAGACTGTAAAAGAAATGTGATATAAAATGCCTTTATACTTGAAAACATCTCTCAGATTAGAAGGACGGACAGATTTCAGAACGATAAAAATGAAAGCAAGAGAAACACAGTAATGCTTGCAATTATGCAGGAAGAAGATGATAGCAGTTTGGTACATGATGGTGTCAGTAGAGATAGAATAGACACATTTGAAATAGATTTTGGAACCAGAACTAAAATGGGTTTTGTAAGAAGGGTCCCCTCATGGTTGCCATTTGGGTGGCAAAGTGGGTGATTTGCTATTAGCCACCTCCCATTTAATAGGGTAAGGGAAGAATTCTACAGTGTCACTTTCCGTGGGTTAAGGGACAGACTTCAATGGTGAAACTTACAAAGCCAGTGTCTGTGCAGGAAACCAAAGCATAGTTCCCCAATTATACATGGTAAGAAGTCCTAGAGTCAGGGCTGAACTCACAGGGTAGATCTGCATTCAGGTGAAGGTATCTCACAACTCCTGTTAATATGCCTTCTTAAAAGATTTTTTTTTTTCAAAAAGGAAAACAAATTATCTGGATGCCACACAGTACATATTGGCTGCCAACTTTTCACAGGTGTTTGGGAATACCAACTGCCCAGCATATGTTCACTCTGGGAACTACTGAAATAGCTTCTGTTTAGGGAAGGAGAACCCAAGTCCATTCCTACTTGGAGAAAGAGGAATACCTCATTACTAGGGTCATTTTCAATATTTGTTCCATTCATCAAAGTAAAACTTTCTGCTAACACTGATTATAGCATTTTGGCACTGAAAAGAGAGAGATCAAAGGTAAATTCTAGATGCCTGGCTTGACACCGGAGAAAGCTTGTGGTATCATTTACTAATGTGGAAAACTGAGGGATGGACAGTTTTGATATTTTTTTATTCCCTTTTTTTTGTGGAGCCCAACAAAGGGCTTGAACTCACGACCCTGAGACCAAGACCTGAGCTGAGATTAAGAGTCAGATGCTTAACTGAGCCATGAGGCACCCCTGAGATTTTTGTTTTTAAATCATAATTTGTTCTGCACAAGATGCATTTGAGATTACCTCTGAGAATCTAATCAGAAATGTTGATAGTAGGTGTCTGAATACTTGAGTCAAGGGTCCAAAAGAGAAATAAGCCAAAAAGATATACATGTTGGAGTCATCAGGATGTAGATGGAATTTAAAGTCATGGGGATCAATATAATACCAAAATACCACCAGAATAAAACAAAGAGAAAATGAAAGGTCGCAATCTCAGCACACCCCAAATTTCAGAAATTAAAAAGTTGAGGAAAACTAGCCAACAATCCTAAGATGGACTGTCCAGTGAGAAAAGAGGGGAATCAAACAGTGTCCTTTAAGTTAATATCTCCAGAAAGGAAGAACTGAATGCACGTGTCAAACACTGCCATAGTTCAGATAAGAGGAAGACTGAGAAATGGCCATTAGAATTGGTAACAAGGAAGTCCATATTATCTTTGACAACAATAATACCAGTAGAATGATAGGGGTGAGCGACTACAGGGGAGAATGTAAGAGATGAGAGTGTAATGAACACTTCTGAAGTACTTTGCTGTAAAGAGGAAAGGAGAAATGCCATGAGGACTGAAATATTTGTTGTTGTCAATGTTTTCTTATAAAAATGGAAATGTCTTTACCACCTCACTCAGAAACTTGCAGATGCAGGCGGTGTTATGAGATGCTATCCGCTCTACAGATGGAATAAACTTGGATTAATTAAGCAGTGCTCCCCAATATCCTCAAAAGCACTGAATCTCAGTAAGTAAAAAAAAATCACAGTAAATCTATCAATCTATCTGTCCATCCATCCAATCTATCTTTACTGTAGTTTTTGGCCATTTGCTAGTTTTCCTCATCTCTGTTATCTCTGAAACAGATCTATGTTATCTTTGATGCCAGAAAATAAATGATAAATACCATAGAATTTCTTTTTTAAAAGACAGTTTATTAAAGGATAACATGACAATACAAGACATAGTGAATTATCACAAAGTGAGTACACCATGTAAACCTTTCCCAGGTCAAGAAATAGCACACAATGGCATCCCAAATCCCCTGCAGTGCCCCTCCCAATCACTATCCTCTTTCTCTTTCCCAGTTAGATAGTATCCTGAATTCTAATGTTAGAAATACATTCTGGATATTTTTCAGCTTTTCAAAACAAAAAAAAAATCCAACACATATAAAAGTAGAAAGAATGGCTTAACGAAGCCCCATACACCTGCCTCCTGGCCTCAATAACTATCAACTCATGGACAATGTTTTTTACCTCTGTCAAATGATTCTCAAACTGTGGTGCCTGTGCCAGCAGCAGCAGCATCGCTCAAGAACTTGTTAGAAATGCAAATCTTTAGGCTCCATCCTAGACATACTCAGTCATGAACTCTAGAAACAGAACCTAGCAATCATCTTTCAGGTAATTCTAATGCATAAAAATGCTTGAAAGCCTTTCATCTAGACTCAGACAAATGCCCTTCCTCTACTAGATTAGTTTCATGCACACTCTGTATATCTATCTTTACATATCTTTTGATTTCTGCCATGAATATTTAAACATGATCCCTAATACAAATAACAATGCATTCTGAATATCAATAAATATCTGGTCAGTGTTCAGATTATTTCATATTTTTGAAGTCTATTTTGAAGTCTATTTGCTTGAACCAGAACCCAGGTAAGGCTTCTGCACTCACTTTGTTGAATATATTTATTACAGATATTTAATTTATCATTTCTCCTCTTCCTCATAGCCTCTCTTTTCTCCCTCCCTACCTCCCTCCCCCTCCCTCCTTCTCTTTCTCTTTCTCTCTCTGTCTCTCAATCTTTCTCTTCTATGCAGTGGAACTGTTGAATAAAATTGATCATTTGTCTGTAGAATTTCTCTGAGCCTGGGTTTTGCTTACTGCATCTCAATGAGTATGTGTGTACATGTATGTATATGCACACACACACACACACATAACAGCTTCATCTATTCCGTGTTTTCTGAAAATTGATAGTCAGATCTAGTGACTTTATAATGATTAGATTACATTTGTTGAGAACATTAAGAACTTTTTTTTCCTATGTGTCATTTTGACACTGCAGTTTTAAGAAAAAATGGTGACCAAAGAAAGAAGTTAGAACAAAAAGATGAGGAGGTGTAGACTGGAATGGACAAGGAGACAGGCTAGCTGGGAAGTCACAAAAGTACAGTGATTACCCCATGTCTTAGCTGTTGATGAGAAACATGGAAAATGGGAAATAATTGAGAGATATGATAAAAAAAATTGGCTTTGGTTGGGCCCTTGGGTGGTTCAGTCGGTTAAGCATCTGACTTTGGCTTAGGTCATGATCTCACAGCTCATGAGTTCAAGCCCTGTGTTGGGCTCTGTGCTGACAGCTCAGAGCCTGAAGCCTCCTTCACATTCTGTGTCTCCCTCCTCTTGCCCATCCCCACTCACACTCTGTGTCTCTATCTCCTTCAAAAATAAATAAACATTAAAAAATTTTTTAAAAACAGCCTTGGTGACTAGAGATCAAAGATAAATCCAGGTTTCAATCCTGGTTTCTTGATATAGTGGCGTCATTCACAAAATACTGTTTAGATTAATATTAGGAAGACATTTCTGAAGTAAAGTTTTGCATTTAATTTACACAAAATTCATTTATGATGGCTGTTCAGTGATCCATAGAAAGCTGCAGTGTCCTCAGGTATAACTGGCTATATTTTCCCTCTTCCTTTATATTTCCATAATAAGAGTTCTGCAAAATCATTTCTACAATATTGCTTCACCTTTATAATCTGCTTAGGTCTGCTGTATCTCCCATTAGTTTAGGAAGAACAATCATTTTCTCGATGTTTCATTACCTTTCATTTGCTTTTTAAATAATATCAACCTCTTATTATGAATATTTTAATGTTTCTATTTTGTACACAAAATAAAAATTCAAATTATTAATTAGTTTACCAGACTCACCGGGTTGTCTCTGTGTCTCAGGTCCCTGTGCTTTCCAGAGGGGTTCCCCTTCCTGCTCTATCTTCCCTCCACTCGTGTGATCCAAAGGAGTCTACAATGAATGATACTGATATTTTTAGGAAAAAAGTGGATGGAAGTGATCTCAACACATTTCACTGCTCATCACAAGTAATTTTTCTGTAGGATATGAAATGAAATGGTTACTTGCTTTGTAGGATTAATTTGAGGAATAAGTAAGATAGTATGTTAAGAACCTAATATATGCTTTGGCATAAAATGCATAAAAAAGGGGGATTAAGTAAAGTTTGTTGGCTGACTCAGGTGAACAGTGTAACCTGCACAATTTTCTTGGTGTTATCTGCATGGAATAAAGAATTCCATGAAGGATTCTTTTCCCTCCCTGGAGCTCCATTCCAGAGGCTTTATAATTTATCTGTTCAAAAGGAGTACTACATAGGCTATATATGGGCTATATTCCCTGGCAGTGTCTCCTGTTCGAAAATTGCTTTCTGCTTCTCTGCATCAATACTTGTTTTAAGTCAAGCTCTCAGAGAATAATAAACCAGTGAAAAATACATTAAGCCAAAGGACTGAAAATACACCTTAATATGTTACTCATCTGAAGGGTAGCTAATTAAAAACAGCAATGCAAACATCTTTGAAAATAATTTTAAAAAACAAGTATCACTATAGATGCTCAAATCACATTTGTAACTAACATACTAAAAATCCACTAATCGCTTATTGAATTCCAGCAGCAAGCACATAAAAATGGCAATTCAAATTAGTTTTTTTACATATATCTCAAGAACCTTGTTCACAGGGAAAAAATTAGTACATGAACATTGGAGACTACCAAAACATTATTTCTGCTTTAGTTTTAGTTATTGGAAAGAATAAAAGGATCTCTTCCCTCCCTGCCTTCTTTAGGCAGTTGAGGAAAATGATAGAGGTGAAAAATTCAAGCATCAAAATCAGGTATTCATCTCTCATCTTTACAAAATTACTTCTTGTCACAGTTCATTGTAGGTAGAAGGTGTTTAATACTTTTACAAAACAAAACATAAAAGTATATGCCTCAATTGAAATTGTCATATCAAAACTAGTCCTATTGCCTTGTGTGCTCAAAGTCTGAAAAATTCTTTCGCTATATTCATTGACATAGTTGTTTACAAATTTCACCAGGAAAAAAAAAAAGTATATTTCTGGCCATGGCATCCTTATGTATATATGCAACATTCAAAAACTGCACATTTTTATACCAATAAGCCCACCACTGGGGAAAATATACCTAAAAGGATAAAAAAGAAAGTACGTTTACTCCTCAAATAACACGGGTATGTTTGAAGTGCTGACCAAACATGGTACATCAGATGTGTCCATGTAGTTTTTAAATGCTGAAAATGAATTCTTCCTTTGGTAGGGATTTTGACACATTCATTCTATTATTTTAAATATTTTTCTTCCTTGGAAGTTGGATTACATCATCCCTAAATACATGTTCTAATTAACTTTTTTTTGAAATTTTAAACCTGGACCTATCAGTTGGAATTGAATAGATTCAAAGTAACACATCTGTAGGTTGTACAACTAAAGGATATGGAAGTCATTTTTAGTTCCTTGAGAAATGAAGCAATTTTGTGTTTGGCAACTGCAAAGTGAAATAGAAAGTGGTGCTCAAGGTGGAACCATGAAGCTTCAGTCATTTCTAAATGGGTGTCATTCCAGAATAGAGCTGTTTCTGGTGACTCATTTGCATAAGTATCTGTCTCCTTTGCACTTAAAAAAAAAAAGAAAAAGAGAAAATAATGCTTTTCCCATGTAATGTACTGACTTCCTTTTCTAGTCCTTCCTTTGGGTTTAAAACCTCATGAAAAATATTAAGGGCAGGGAGAGTAAATTTAGGCAGCTGACAAAAGCCCTAGCTAAACTACTCAGGGCAATAGAATAATTTCTGTCCCTCCCCATTTATGATTTCTTCAAGGCAACAATGCCAATGAAAAAAGTATGCAAGCCATTACAGACGTATTCTTACTCAACTTATTTCCTACACTGTTCTGAGCAGTCTCCATGGGAGGAGCAAGTGGTCTGCAGTACATATAAGCCCTCCTGAGTTCACAGAACCAAGTTAACCTTTTATATATGTTTTGTTCACTACATTCATTTTTATCATTCTTTGCTTATAATTAATCCCAGTATAAAGTAGAAATAAAATATAGAACTCTGTGCTTACATATGAAATAATAATATTGATTTAGAAGATGAAGGAATATTTCACATGGAAGGGAAAGCCAGGGAAAAGTATGAGAAAAGTTGAGTATCTTCAGGGAATAAAATCTGTTACACTGATGTGGTTCTCAGAGAAGTGACAAAGCTAGACTGAGCCAGTCCCAAAATATCATGTTAATCATCTGTCTTCTATCTGACGGGTAATAGAAGACAAGAGATAACTAAGTGATGTACAAAGTTTGACCAATCAGTTTTCTCTCATGCTCACCACCCTTCTGATGGAAACAGCCACACCTACAGCTTCCATTCAGGGAGCATCAATAGTTGATTCCATTTTTTGTAGGAATGACCAAGCTGCTTCCATTTGACCCCAATCATCTCACTACAGCTGATTTAAAGGGATGGGAATTTGGGGGTTATGAGATGATTGGGTGTAAAGGCACCATTCAAACTTACTCAATAGCAATTCTTTAAAACAAGCAAGTATTCTGTGTCCAGAAATATGAACAGGTGGTACCAGGAGGCAGAAAGTTTGCAGCGGGCATGGAAGAAGGGAAGACATGAAAGATGCTCTGAAGAAGTAAGAGAAGGGAGTAACTGAGCCACATTACAGGATAGGCCCTAGCATGTACTGTGCTATCTTTGTGTAAGAAATAGGAAAATACATATTCATATTGGCTTATATTTTCACAAACACTAAAAAAATGCACAAACAACCAAGAGAAATACATCTCTAGGAATAAGGAGATGAGGTGAAGTGAAATACCAAGAATGGAGATGAGGGTGGGAGCTGAATTTATTCTCTCTCTCAACTCTAATTTTTTTTTAATCTAAAAGGACTTTATTGCTGGACATTATTACACATACCCTTGTAAGATAGATTTTAAAGCTGAAAAATTTGTCTCATACTTTTGCTGTCTGGAATTCATTCTTCCCTACAGGGAAAACATTGACTGAGTCCTTATAAAATAATTTAGGGTAGACTCCTGCCCTGATGTACTATAATCCCCAAAAGGGGATTCAGCTTTCTCTTATTCTGATTATTCAGTGTCTATGATAAACTAACCTGAGACAATCATAGTTGAAATCAACGTATGGTTTCGGCTCTCTCTTCAAGTTTGCCTAAGGTCCCAGCTAGGGCCTTTGGTGAGAGATAGCATCTTTCAGAAGAAATACCAAAGACAGCCTTAAGGTCTCAATGAAAAGGATTGCATCAGATATTCTCAGAAAATGATGCCTCAAGGAATAGACTCTGGGGTGTGTGTTTCCCAGATAATCCAGCCAGCATGAGCAATTGCCTAATAGACTGGGCGATGAGCCTTAAGCTCAGGATTTATAGGAAGCAGATGATGAAGAAATCACTGTTCCTAGAACAAGAAATAATTATAAAATTTAAAGCAACAAATAATGAAAGAAATTTGAGTGTACCATGAAAATTTTTTTCAGAATATTATTTTTTGCCTTTAAAAAAATTTTTTTTTTATTCTCAAGTTAGTTAACATATTGTTAGCATAGTCTTCTTGGCTTCCGTAGAACCCAGTAATTCATCTCTTACATATGTTTTGACAGAGAGAGAACTCAAGCCAGCTGTGGAGGGGCAGAGGGAAAGGAGGCTCCAAGCATGGAGTGGACCCAAGGCAGGCCTCAATCTCATGACCATGAGATCCTGACCTGAGCCAAAATCAAGAGTTGGCCACTTAACCGACTAAGCCAACCAGATGCCCCCAAAATAGGCATTTTAAAGGACAGGTTTACTTTTACAGAAAACCTGCAAAAATAGTACAGAGAATTTCAGTGCACCTCATACCTAGTTCCCTTATTACTGACCTATTACATTGATATGATACATTTGTCACAATTAAACAACACTGATATATTATCTAAATATCATAGTTCATGAGAATTTCCTTAGTTATTCCATAATGTTCTTTATCTGTTTTGGGATCCCTTCTATAAAACCACATTACATTTGGTCATCATGTCTTCTTAGGTTACTCTACACTAAAACAACTTCTCTGACTTTTATTTTTTGTGATGACCTTGGCAGTTTTGAGGGGTGCTGGGTAGGTATTTTGTAGAATGTCTCTCAGTAGTTTTTTGTAAACATTTCTCTCAAAATTAGACTGAAGTTATGGTTCTTAGGAGAAAGGCCACAAATGTAAAAGACTATGTGTGTTATCACTATGTGTGATTAACATGACACATCATTGTTAATGTGGATACTGATCACGTGGCAGAGACAGTGTTTGCAAGGTTATTCCAGACTTTACAATGTTTCCTTCCTTTCCATATTGCACTCTGTAAGTCATGGCTTCAGACCATTTATTTTTTTTTAATTTATTTTGTCATTTATTTAAATTATTATGGAAGCATTGGTATTTATTTTATAATTTGAGTTACAGTCCAATATTACATTTTGTTGTTGTTTGTATATTATTTACTTTATTGTTCTAATGGATTGTTTTTGTTTTTGTTTGTTTGAGTGCTTAATGTTTAGAACTAGAAGTGGTTCCAGGCTCATCTTTTATATTTCTTGCCCCTGCCACAGAATTAGCCATTTCTCCAAGATTTTATTCCTTTTACCAGAGAATGGAATTAGAAAACAAGTCTTGGGTGTTGGATCTTTTCATTGGTACTGGGATGCCTTTGCTTCCAGGCTTTATCAGTGGACAGTCTGGATATATATGTGTGTTTACTAGCCTACAATTAGTAAAGAGAGTTAGTAAAATATCCTCTAAAAAGTACTTGTTACCTATTTAGCCTTCTTCCCCTTCCCAAACTTTGGCAAACATTAAGATTTCCTCCTTCTCCTCCCCCTCTCTCTCCACCTCCCCCTACCTCCTCCTCCTCCTCCTCCCCTCCTCCCCCTCCCCCTCCTCCTCCTCCTTCTTCTACTTTTCTGTACTGTCACGTAAATGGAATCATACAGATTATAGCATTTTCCATTTCGTTTGTTTCACTTTGAATATGCATTTCAAATTCATCCATTTTTTTTTGTGAATAGTTCATTCATGTATCAATGAACAATACTCTGTTGTATGCATGCATGTACCACAACTTATCCATTTACTTATTGAACGATATCTCAGTTTCTTCTATTTTAGGGCAATGATGAATAAAGCTGTTACAAACATTACTTGTATTTAGGTTTTTGTGTGTACATAAAATTTCAAATTACTTACATAAATGTCTTTGGAATATGATTACTAGACTGTATAGGAAGACTATATTTAGTTTTATAGGTAACTGCCATACTATCTTCCAAAGTGGCTATACCATTTTTCATAGTATGAGGAATGAATGAGATTTCCTACTGCTTTGCATCCTTAACAGCAATAGGTATTGTCAGTTTTATTAATTTATTTACTTTTAGGCCCTCTTACAGATGATTATAGTTCATTGTTGTTTTAATTTGTATTTAATTTCTCTTATGAAAAATGATGTCAACATTCTTTTCAAGGCTTATTCCCCACTTGTGTATCTTCTTTGGTAAGATGTTTGTTTGGATATCTTAACCAACTTTTTAATTGGGCTGTTTATTTTTCAGTTCTAAAAGCAGTTTTCTAGCCTTGCCTTTGATTCTTTCTCATAATTTCCTTATCTCTGCTGACATTACTCATCTAGTTTTGCATTTTGTCTACTTTTGACAATAGAGCCCTTAACATGGGCTCATGGCTGAGAAATCCAACAACTGGATCATATTTAAATCTGGTTCTGGTAGATGTCTCTTCAGACTTTCTTTATTCTGGCCTTTTTTCATGCTTTGATTTTTTTTTGTTTTTAAGATTTTATTTTTAAGTCATCTCTACACCCAATGGGGGTTTAAACTTACAGCTCCAGGATCAAGAGTGCATGCTCTACTGAGTGAGCCAGCTAGGTGCCCCACGTCTTCTAATTTTTTGTTGAAAGTCAGACAGACATGCTGTATCAGCCAAACACATTAAATAGGCCTTTAATATGAGAATTTGTATGAACATGGCTAGGAGTTGGACTGTGTTTAATGTTTGTTATAGCTACTGGTAACAAAGATTTCAAATTCCTCAGGTGTCCTTGTTTTCATCTCCCTTCTTGACTCAGGGCTTCTGTAAGTGCTCTGAGTGAATCTGCATCTTCTGGCACTTTCAACTATAATAGACTGTTCTTATTCTGAAGCCTGGTTGGTGCTTGTGAGGAAAGGGGTGTATTCTATAATCTTCCAATCATATCTCAGCTTTTTTAGTAGGCTGTGCCTTGGGAATGTGGCCTTCACGAGTGTTTCTATTCCTCCTCCAAACATATGTCTACTCCCTTACAAAGCCACTCTCTACTCCATTCCCCAGCTGCAGCAATCCCAACGTATTTGCTTCATGTTCTGTCCTTTGTTAACTATGTTTTCTTTAAGTGAGAGATGAAGATGTTGTTTTTTGTTTTCAACACTCTTGTTCTTTTTTATTCTGATACTATTTACTTTTAACGTTGCTTAAATTGACTTGATATATCTCTTCTGTCCAAACATTATTTTATTTTGCAAGTGATATTATTTTACTGCAATCAAACTAGATAGTGGAAACAATGTAAATACTTACTGTCCTCAGTCTCAAAATCCAGATTTAACACCAGTATTTTCCTTGCTGTTAATTTTACAGCTTTTTATCTACAACTATTTTTATGAAATGTGGTTATATTACACATATTGTTTTTTGAACTGCTTCCTTCAACCAAGAATATACTGAAAGAACTTTATGTGTCTATAATTGTATATCTATACTAGAATTCTTAATTTAATAAAATCAGTTTTATGGATATATGATAATATATTTAGCAAATCATCATTAATTGATCATTTTGGTTGGTCCTATTTTGCTCATATAAAGTATATTGCAGTAAATATCCTTCTGCATGAATTTGTAAAAAGTCTACTATTAATCTTTTTGGATAAATTCCCTAAAGTGGTATCTTTGAGCCAAAGAAAAGGTTTAAGACTTTTTAAAAACATCTAAAATTGTGGTTAAACACACTCCTTTATAGCTTTGATGTAAATTGGCAATGCAATATCCTGAAAGTTACTAACAATTTACTTCCATACCAATACTATATGGCAGTCCATAGCTAAGCATTTTACATCTTAGAAGAAGCATGTGTCTTTACTGGGTTGAATTCTCTCAGGGGATTCTTATGGGAGTATAACTCCTTATCCTAAGTCCATGTTACAAAGACGGAATCCTCTTAGGAAAACCAATGTTTATATTTATTAGGAGAAAAGCATTGGCTTTTCCTGCTCATTCTGGGTCCTTCAGTCTGAGAGTGTGGATAGATGAATAGCTTTTTAAATACCTGATTCTCAGACGACCACCTTCTTCTACATTAAGTATCAACATGCTTGAGCTCCCACAGATATGACAGATTTTATTTGTTATTTCAGACCTGGGAACCTAATTTTCCCCATACATATGATAGGAACTGGTGCTAAGAGAAAAACAGAAGAAATAATGAAAAGCTCCAAAGTCAGACTTCCCAGATAATATGCTTAATGTGGATCACTTTTTTTTTAACTTCAATTTTATTCTTGGGGAAAAAAATTTTTTTTCAAATTTTTTTACTGCTTTTCTCATCTGGTAATTGGAAATAATCTCCAAAATTCCTATCAATGCTTCTGGAATCCATTGTGAACTGAAGATGATATTCGTTTAGGTGTCAGCTAATTTAGTGGAACATTTAATATTGCAAACAAACAAATGCCTATTTTTAAATGTATCTAAAAGGCAACTGGAGACAACTCAGGTAATTTGTGCACTTGTAATATATTATTGTTGGCTCTCTGTGTATTTTAGAAAGCAATTTTCCATGAAATTGCTGTCACCTTTTAAATGTGAGATCATTTTGTACAATGTTCATTTAAAGGAATTACCCCTCTGTATAAATATCATTCAAGCTAACTACACAAAAGGTGCCAACATACTAATCCCTTTAAATGTATGGTTTAGGGGATAAAGGGATACTTTTCTACATTCTAAGTAGGACTTAATTATCATTTGGCTTAGGACATATTTCTAGCTGATTTGTTCAGGTAATGCTATACTTTTACCCCAATGACCTCAGAACATATAGGTCCCATTTTATATACCAGGGATCCCAAGTGACAGCTAACTGCTAAGCTATATTGCCAATAAGCATCAACAGAATTCTAAATCAAAGATAATTCAAATAATATTTTCCTATGAAATGATTTGTTGAAATGAAGACTATCATAACTTTTTCATTATTATGTTTCTAATAGAAAAGTATGCATTTCTTGTTCTTTTCCTGGTTCTTGGAATCTTAACACTTCTTTTGGATTTCTAGGCCTGATGTGATGTATCCCCATCTGAGTTATCTATCCCATGATTGTAGATAAGCTAATCCTCTTACTAATCAACAGATTTGTTTTCTTCTTCTTTTTTTATTTCTAGAAAGGCTCCACCACATTTTGCCTATAATATTTCCATTCATCTACAAGCAAATGTGATAAAGAAATCACATCTTTAAGGAGTGGAATCTCAGGGAAATTGGTGATTACAAACCTGGAGATCATCAGAAATGTCTCCTGTGCTGGAAGGCTTTGTTTACCAACAAATTTATGTATACGACTCTCAGTAATTTGCTCAATATATTGATTCTCCCTTTATTTCTAAGTCAATGCCCCTTTAATTTCACAGAATAATTTTTCTAAACCTTTGCCAATCTTCATATGCTCTCTAAATAATCTTTTCAGTAACAGAGTCACTCTGTGTTGCTGAGATATTCTAAAACATCACATATGATACACAGCTCAAATCACTTACTAGAGAATTTTTACTCTTCTATATAAAGAAACAATGTTCAATTCTACCTCTTCTTTTGTACTTTAAAAAATATTACTGGTTACTATATTTTCTTTCTAGTTATTTAAGGACAAACTAGGTTTTATACAATTTGGAGGTATGAAGAAATTGAGCAAGCATTCTTAAAAAGACGGAGGATATGGTTTGGATTTGTTATCTATGATGTAATCATTCCAGAAGGTACATGAAGTATTAGAGGGAATATTATGAGGATAGTAAAAGAAAGCTTAAACAATGATAAAAACGAAAGTTCAAGAAAAGACAGATTGCAGAAAGCACTTCATTTTATGTGATAAACAAGAACGGCAAGGGAGCATACAATCGCAGTACTAAAATAGAGTTCACAATTCAAAGTGGAACTTTGATATCAAATGTTAGATCATACCAGTCTGAATTTTGAGGACAGAATAGTTTAGGAATAATTTGATGTTTTAGTGGTCTCTCTCCAATTCTTGATCTTTATGTCATCATCATCTTCATCAACATTGCAACTATGGTCAACATTTCTGAGCACTTAATATCTACGAGAGATGACAACCCGTACCTACACCCACAGCCTCATATACGTTCAAATACAATGAGCTTTGGGGTGCCTGGGTGGCGCAGTCAGTTAAGCATCAGACTGGTGGTTTCAGCTCAGATCATAATCTCACGATTTGTGGGTTCAAGCCCCACACTGTGCTCCATGCTGGCAGTGTGGGGCCTGCTTGAGATTCTCTCTCTTTCCCTCTTTCTCTGCTCACCCCCTCCTCTTGCTCATGCTGTCTCTCAAAATAAAGGAGTAAACTTAGAAAAAATTACACATACAATGAGCCTTTACATAACTTTCCAAGTTTGCAGAGCTGAGATTTAAACTTTTGTGTCCAAATTACTAGTCCATGTTCTTTCTAAAATATGCCACTGACTCTATTCCACTTATAAACGGCATTTACTTAAATGCTTGTTATTTTTAACATCTGCACTTCTCCTTCATATTATGTTTTTTAATGTTTATTTATTTTTGAGAGAAAGTGAGAGAGACAGAGCACGAGTGGGGGAGGGCACAGAGAACTGGAGACACAGAATCTGAAGCAGACTCCAAGCTCTGAGCTGTCAGCACAGAGCCCAATGTCGGGCTCAAACTCATGAGCTGCGAGATCATGACCTGAGCCGAAGTCAGACGTTTAACCGACTGAGCCACACAGGCGCCCCTCCTTCATATTAGATTCCTCTTAATAATGAAGAGTAATCTTCCTGCTCTTGAAGGAAAACACACAGGCTACATAGGCTGTTTTTTTAAAAGCATATTTGATCACTCCTCACACTTGACACAAAGACATTGCTACATAATGACTGCCCATCAGGAAAAGATGGATTCTTTAAGCAACTTTGATGTCACTGTAGTGATTCCAAGCTCCATCCTACCCCACAGCTTAAAACATGGTATTTTCTTGGTCTTTATCTCACACTAGGAACAGTATCTCCCACTAAGTATCTCACACTAAGAACACTAAGTATAGGTGTTGTTCACCGGAAAACAGGTAAGATCTTATGGATTAAATAAACCTGGACCAGAGGAAAAAATCCTCTTGGGTTTGTAGTTGCTGGAGAAGAACATAGATTAATTTAGAAGGTAAATAAAACGTTTAAGGAAAACCTTATAATATTAAAATGAACTGGAAACATTCTTAGGAGGGTGATGTTTATGAATTCGAACACCGTGACTTAATTAGATATTTAAGTAATGTTCAGAGATGTCTAGCATGTGATGAGAAAAGCCTCCAGCAACACCTATACAGCTTTCTTTGGGCTCCCTACCAATACAAAACCCTGCAGAAGCTACCGGGGCTTCTGACAGAATCCCTGTACTTGGAGTCGGCTGAAGACTCAAACGCTGCCACATGAGCTCCTTTTCTCTCTCTCTGTTAGCCTCTAATAATTAGAGGAATTATGAATTTGTGGGGTTTGTCCTCCATTTAGGGACCTCCCTTCTCTCCTTCTATAGGCCAAAGGAAAACAGAAGGTAAAAAAACAAAACAAAACAAAAAAAAAACCCTGAGCCTAATTTAAACATTCCTCATCCCTACATGTAACTAAGAACTGAGACACGTCTGTGTAACGCAAAATGCAATCTGAATAAGTGCCATAAGCTACCACTAAAATTTCAACACTGTTGATAGGAGTCTGTGACTTCAAAACCACCCGTGACTTTAAAATACACATTGTACCACAAACAACCAAGGTACAACATTAATATTTCACTTAAGATCGATTTATACGTTGAGGGCAACCAATAAAACTTGGATGGCTTAACTTTTGTCTTTACAGTTAGAATGATAAAAAAAAAAAAATCAAGTGTGAAATGGTTTACCTCATGCCACCATCCAGTCTTGAAGTTCCTCTGAAACGCCAGCTCCTTCTCAAAGTGCATCTAAACTAGAATCACCTGAAATACCAGTTAACATGCAGATGCCCAAGCTAATCAGACTAAATCAGAAACCCTGGGAGCTGGAACATGGGATCTGTATTTTCACAAGACTCCCAAAAGGCTGCAATCATGGAGAAAGTTGAGAATCATGTTTTAGCACATTCCTGTGATCTTGCATCAACCATGTGTTTTTTGTTATACTATCATGTCTCAAATTCAAACTCACAATTATAAACTTGCATGGGACAGAAACTTTACAAATTACACTACTTCTTTGCTAGTGAATCCCAGTTAGACTGTCTTTAGAAGGCAGCAGAGGAGAAGGGAAGACAGAGAAAGGAGAAGTCACATGCTCCTTTCTGTCTGGTGGTTCCTGCCAGTTTATCCCCAGTGATGCTCTTTTTTTTTTTTTTTTTACTCTGCAATGGCAGTTTGTTCCCATGCCTTCAACTGATGATTCCTGTTTGCAGTATTTCCAAAATGCACAAAAACAGTATGGCTGTTAGCTAGGATGCAACAGGAAGTAACTCAAATCAGAGGGCTATCAGCAGAAAAGAAGGGGGAGGGACAAAAGCAGGAAAGCAATGTGTTTTGTTTTGCAGGATCAGCAGTTCCCACAAAGGAGACACCCAGATAGGTTTTTCAACTGATAGCCCCTTGTTAGGTGTTTGGCGTAAGAGCCCCTTACATGAGCCAGTTTGAGCCGGTTTAGAGCTGAGGACCCATGCGGAAGCCCTCTGAATTCATAAAATTAAGATCTCCTCCTATGAGAAGGATTTTCTGCCATTTTTTTGAACATAGCATGCTGACATGCTAAGCATGAGCATTTAACCCAGATACCTAAATAATAGAATATGTATAAATTTCCTAGTGCATATGCAAGCTTTTTGCCCCTGTCCCGCAGG
This sequence comes from Panthera tigris, assembly GCF_018350195.1. Taxonomy (NCBI): domain Eukaryota; kingdom Metazoa; phylum Chordata; class Mammalia; order Carnivora; family Felidae; genus Panthera; species Panthera tigris. The sequence continues at coordinate 97,415,185 of NC_056662.1, read as the reverse complement.
CATACTAAATAAAAGCTCCTATACTAGCCCCATAGGGAGACAGTGCTTTGACAGCTATCTCCCTGTATCCTTATTTTTGCTGCTAGTAATAAAAACCATTTACTCAAAAGAAAAAGACAGGCTCATCTACTGGCTAAGGCACCCAAGTACGAGCTCTTTGTCATTGGTAACACTACACCCCTCCCTTGGAAGCCTAATATTTCAGTAGCTTGACCTCCTTGCTTTGTTCCCACTGCTCTAGGGATGTAACTTTTTTTTGAGGGTATTACCTATGAGATATTTCTGTCACTATGTGTTTGTTTGTTTCTTTATCAGTTTCTTAATACTTGATTAAAAATTCTTTGATTTAAACTCTGTTAAAATAATTGACATGTTTTTCTACTTGTAAATAGATGCTGAAAAATTCAAGCTTCAAGGAAATAAATTATTCACCCCTCATGAAAATTTATCATGTCATAAGAGAGCTCTTTTTCTTGGAAAATTTTTCTGCATAGGGACCAAATTCAGTTTCTCTGCCTGTGTAATGCATCCCATGCTTTGGTGCATAAAGGTGGACAACCTTATTACAATCCTGGCAAAGCAGAGGCTTAATCATGTGTAAGTTCCTTGTATTTTTGCAGCGATATTTTATTTTCTATTTCAAAACAAGGTATTATGTTAGAAATGGGTGAATCACAAAATTATAATCAGTGTTTTGGAGTATATCTTATCATTAACCCTTTCAACAAACATGCAAAAAGGCACCAAAACTCTCATTATAGATGTATATTCTCAAACCTGTGCAGATTAAGGTAACTAACTTGTCTACTAGTAATTCTCAAGACTGGTAAATTACAGTTATGTTTCCACTACATTAATTTTATAGAAAAATGCTTTTATGGCATTTAAATTTTCCTGTATTTATATCTTTAATGATCCAAAAAGAAATATAGTGTCTCAGGTAGATTGCTGGTTTTGGCATCTGTTTCCTGGAGGACACTCACCTGAAACTGCCAAGGGGGGGAAGAAAAAAAAATGCAAAAACTCAAAGAAGAAGTAGAGAAACATCTTTTAGATAAATGTTTATAATAGTCTTCAAAGTTTTAAATATTAAAATATTTTATGATAATTTTAGACTTGACAGTTTACATGCATATGCATGTATTACATTCATATTCTTTTTGTTATTGCTATGTTTTGAAAACTTACCACTTTACTATAATAATTATTTTAACAGTATCACCCACTATAATAAAATAATTATGAATCATTTATTTAGGAATATTTATTGTCCTCAAGATATATTCGGTCTGATGATACAACAATCAACACTGACAGAAGGATAATAATTTAAACTGTTTGCCTTTCTTTTTGAAAATCAATTTGTTACATAAGTAGTAGTAAATACTGACTCCTCTTTCAATATATGGAATCAATTTTCTCCTCTGCAAAAACAAAAATCACTTTCTATGAATTCAGTACAGTAAATAATTTTTTATATTTAAAAGTAAGTCAAGGGTTGATATGTTTTAAATATTCAGGTAGCTACGGAAGTATGGAAATAGTATTCAAAAAGAATAAAAATTATTCACATATACACTCAAACCTTTTTGCCTAAGAAAATCATATGATGTTTAACAATCATAGGAAATGAGAAACACTGATTTTTAGTAATAATTTACTCCAAAATCATTAACTTCCTATTATTTTCCTAAGCTTTTATACTTAAAAAAAGAAAAAGAAAAAGAAAAATTTGCCTTTAGTTTAGAATTGCATTATCTGTACTGAGCATGAATGGTACCTCGATTAATGCTGATATATAGAAATGATCTGATACACAGGTATTCGTCTAGGTTTCACAACAGATAAAGACAAAGTCAGTGTCTTTTAATGCCGAAAGGAAGCAAGTTTACTCTTTAGTAATTCCAATAATTTTTTTTTCTACCTAAAACTAATTCTAAGCGTGTTGAAAGTGCATCAGAGACAGTGGGGAGGTAACTCTGTATCTTGATCTCTCTTGTTTAGGATGCAGACAACTGAATATAGCAGGCAGGTTCCAGAGAGCTAATAATACTTCTTCCCATCCTACATTACTTCAGATTCATGGGTACAGAAGATGGGAGACTTTTTAGGCTTCCCAAGATATAATCAAAGAATGAGGAAGTCTGAGCTCAAATTAACTGCTTACATCTTATTTCTTGATTTGAATGGGTTATAGGTGTTATGTAGTCCAATTTAGAGCCTAGAGCAGAAAGTCTGATTATGACTTTTCTAATGGGTGATTACCTCATCTTATTTAACACATCCAGGGTTTGATTTCTAAAAAGGAGCCATTCTTCTGGGATCCTTCATTAGCTGTTAGTCAAATTTTCCCTGAAACTTCCTGCAGTTGAGACTAATTCTACCTTTATAACTATACAGGATAATCTCAATAATTTTTCTCTGTTGTATCTTTAAAAATGTGTCATCAGCAGGGCACCTGGGTGGCTCAGTTGGTTAAGCATGCGACTTCAGCTTAGGTCATGATCTCGCTGCTCCTGAGTTCAAGCCCCACGTTGGTCTCTGTGCTGAGAGCTCAGAACCTGGATCCTGTTTCAGATTCTGTGTGTGTCTCTCTCTCTGCCCCTCCCCTGGTCACACTCTGTCTCAGTCTCTCAGAAATATACATAATAAAAAAGTTTTAAAACTGTGTAATCAGCTATAATATCCTCCATTCTCATGTTTAATCATCTTGTTTCATACCATCAAACATACTTCATATGATGTAGTTGTTACCTCTTCACCATCCTTGTTTTCCTCATCCTTGTTTTTGTGTCATGGTATGATTCAGAAAACTACAAATCTACTAACAATACAAAATAGAAAAAAAATTTAAAATATAAAAAGTCGAAGCTGTAGTTCTATTAATGAAGAATGAGATTACAGGTGTTCTTAGTTATTGTTTGATTATACTGAGTTTTGGGGCTACCAATGGATCTGCATTTTTAATGGAATTTGTAATGTTAATGTAGGTATTTCTTTTCACATTCTCATATGTATATATTTTTATCTAATAAAATTTGATAAATTTGGGAAAATTGATCAATTTAGCATGTGATGCAGCATGTGATTTAGCAAATGATGGAATGTGCTAAGCACCAACAGATGTATATAACCGTAGATGCAGACAGTGTCAGATAAAATAATTATATAAGAATCATGTATCTACTACAGAGGGTAAATTAGAACCCCACCTATAAGCTCTTCTCTTCCATTAAATAATACTACAAAGCTCTGTTACTCTTTTCATATGAATACTACCTAACCAACTTTTAGTATCCACCAAGTAATGGACCAGATAGACATTAAAGTATATTTCTTCTAGGGGCACCTGGGTGGCTCATTTGGTTAAGCATCCACCTTCAGCTTAGGTCATGATCTCAGGGCTCATTAATCTGTTCATGTTCTGTCTCTTTCTGTCTCTCAAAGAGGAATAAAGGTTAAACAAATTTTTAGGGTAAATTTATTTCTTTAAAACAATTTTTTTAATGTTTATTCCCCTTTGAGAGAGAGAGAGACAGAGAGACAGAGCAAGAGTGAGGGAGGGGCAGAGAGAGAGGGAGACACAAAATGCGAAGCAGGCTCCAGACTGAGCTGTCAGCACAGAGCTTGTCCCGGGGCTCAGACTCATGAGCTGTGAGATCATGACCTGAGCCAAAGTCAGACGCTTAACTGACTGAGCCACCCAGTGCCCCAAAAGTAAAATTCTTATAAGCCTTATTTCATGCATTTTATCCAACAGACTTATGGTAAAGTGTCAGCAGTCCCATTTCAGAGATGAGAAAGCAGGGCATCAAGTTAAACTATTTGTAAAGGACATGACTACTGAGAAACAAAGTCAAAATTCAAAACCAACTCTTTCTGATTACAAAGTCAATTCATATTTCCATCAGAAAAATATGTACTTTTCCTTGAATAAACATCCTGGGCCTCACATATATTATTTATTTTGTACCACAAACACAAATAAAGCTTAATACTTTGTAAAGTATTACAAAGTGAGTAATTTGTAAAGATGCATTCATAAATTGATATGTGCAGATCCTTCACATCCACAGCACATTTCTAGAGAAAAACAGTGTCTGAAAATGTTGTACCTCTATTAGATGTGTCTTTTTTAGGTAGTATTTTGGCTATGCCATTAAGTCGCTAATCAATGCTATGAGATGATGATTACCTCATGTAGTATCATTACCCTGGTCTTTCAGTCTGGCACAAAATTTAAATTATATATTTTTTTGAATATTGTTTTTTTGCCTTATAAAATAGGCTTTTAAATTTTTTAATTTTTAATTTTTTGAGAGAGAGAGAGAGAGAGAGAGAGAGGGAAAGAGAAGATGCAAGCCAACTGAGAAGGAGCAGAAGGAGAGGGAGGAATAGAATCTTAAGCAGGCTCCAAGCCTTTTATACTAGGTAAAGTCTAGAAATCCAAAAGAAGTGTTAAGATTCCAGGTGTGAGGAAAAGAACAAGACATGCATACTTTTCTAAGAGAGAAAGATGGGGGGGGTGGGGAGGTTAGAGAGAGAGAGATCGAGATTATAGGAATTGACTCATGTCATTTTGGAAGCCTAGAAGTCCCACAATCTGTAAGCTATAAACCAGAGAAGCCGGTAGTATAATTCAGTTGAAGCCTTAAATTCTGAGACTCTGGGAGGTCAATGGTTTAAATCTTAGTGTGAATCCAAAAGCCAAGGACCAGAAGAACCTATGCTTGAGAGCCAGAGAAGATGGATGACTCCCCTCAGAAAGAGAATTCACCCTGTCTCTGACCTTTGGTTCTAATCAGGTTCTCAATACGTTGGATGATATTCATCCTCATTGGTGAGAGCAGATCCTTACTCAGTATTCTAATTCAAATGCTATTCTCTTCCAGAGACACCCTTATAGACACACCCTGAAATGTTTTACAGCTATCCAGGCATCCCTTAGCCCGGTCAAGCTGATATATAAACCTGACCAACACATATAATGCAAGGGAATTATATTTACACTGTTTAATTGTTTTGGAGTGATATCTTTAGTAGTATTATTTACTAATATAGTGTAGATGCACATGGTTCTGGAAACACTTCAGGTTATATAATGTCCTTTGCATCCTAATATAGTCCTATAATCAAACAGCCCCCAAAATGTGCTGATGCTTATACTGATTGAACTGTAATTTTATTTTTATTATTTTTTGGAAGGAAAACATAGTGTGCTAGAGAACATACAAAATTTGTATATGTGGTTTGGGGCTTGGCAACTGACCTGGATAGTGTGGGATCAATGTTCTTAATCTTCTCATTAGCATTTCATATTAAAGAGTTATTCAAGAAACATTATTCAAATGTCATCCTGTATTTATCTGGCTGATTTCATAGCTCATCATCCAGGGGTCTTTCCTCTAAGTCAAGGATAAGCTAACAAGACTATTAAGTCAAGCTCATGTACAATATTCTGCTTGAGGAGTGAAGCCTAAATTAGAAGAACAGGGTAATGTTCATGGGGAGGGGAAAAAGTTAATCTCAGGAAAGGAACGGAAAGAAAACAAGAACCATAATGTCCTCAAATCTAAGATGGAGAAAAGAAGAAAAAGTATAAGATATCTGAATTCCAAAGGAGAAACAAAATCAACAATTTCTAAACATCAACTTGTTATAAGAAGTATAAAAATCACAAAGTCTTGTAGAGACTTGTAAAGCCCAATACAAATTAAAAATGCATGAAACAAATAAAAAATGGGCCATCTCTTTCTCTAAACTCTAAGACCACACCACAGAATAATCTGCCAGGTGTTTTTGTTTTTTCTCCCTTTCTTTCTGCCTTTTCTCTATCTCACATACATGTTATTTTTCAACTAGGAGAATAAAATATGTCTGTGTAGTTAATATTTATAATCATTAATCTTTTATTTAAAAAATGCTGCAATGATCATGTTTGAACTTATATTTTATAGACATATGTTACAATATGTATTACTTGAGAGTAAAATTGCTGGGACAAATGTCACATACTATAAAATTTCTTCCAAAGAAGTCAATTTTCCCTCCCAGAAAGACAATCAGAGTCTTCTTTATCTACATGCTCACCAACATTGGATTTTTATCAAACTTTTAGAAGTATTTCTTTCAAGTCAATTTGGTGAGAAATTGTATACTATCTCTTCAAGTAACTAATTCCTCAACAGTAAGTGGGAGGAATTTTGTTGTGTGTTTACAAAAAAATTATTCCTGTAAAATCTATGAACTTAATTTTTAATTCTATTGACTTTTCTTTTTGTAATTATTAATATATTTAATCACAGAATGAACACTTTTCTGTTACAAAAAAAGAGAAAAAGGGTATAACAAGGAGGAGTGAAATGGGAGATATGAAAAGATATAAATTTAACTTGTAGATATGAAAAGCAGTGTCCAAAATTAAAAAAAAAAAAAAACAACTCTGAAAAGGCTAAACCTCTAGATAAAAAAGAAAAAAAAAAGAAAAAAAAAGTGGTGAACCTGAAACCACAGAAAGAGAAACTAAATGAAAGAAAAACTGAGGGAGAGATATTAGGAGAATAAATGAACTGAGAACCAGTGAGCTAGGAGACATAATCTGGCAACCTAACATACACTGAATCCCATAAGAAAAGAAAGGAGAGGTCAGAACAATTATTTGAAGGAAAAATGGCTAGAGTATTTTCAAATTTGATAAAAATTATAAACCTACAGATCAAGAGAGTTCAATAAACACTAAGCAAAAACAAAGAAAAAAAAAACAATAAAGAAAAACCACCAAGATATATCATCATCAAATTGCTGAAATCACCAAAAGAGAAAATACTGGTTGAACATAGAGCAGAATGATGGTTAGTGGTGGGGAAGGAACATTTGTCTGCTTACATAGGTCTTACAGCCTGAGAATCGTTATCCTTGGAAAATGTTGGTGACAACTGTTTCTTGTTAAAAACTACTAATTGAATAAATTTAGAAATATTGTCTAAAATCAGGTGCGTTATATTTTTGTGATAAATAAGCTTCATTGTTTTTAAATAAGATCTTTTCTGAGCAATCAAATTATTATGATGAAAATAAGGCTATTCTTAGTAGCCTGCTGCTTATGTTTTCCTATTTACTTCGTTAACTCAAGCCTAATATGAAACCATGAAGTATCTCTCTAAATACATATATAGTGTTATGCCACTGCACATATACACGTGCACACACATGCATGTGGCACAGTGTCATTCCACTGTGTGTGTGTGTGCACGCGCATGCACTTTTACCACCATTTTCTAGGAAGTTCCACTTTACTCTTAAAGATATTATAAAGATTAACGACGTCTAGAAAAGATACCAGATTCTTCACCAAAAGGGTGTAACAAGAATATAAAATAGTATATTATCACAAGAATCCCTTATATTGCACCCTTTTAAAACCACAGCTATATCCCTCCTACCTTCTGTTCCTATCCTAGCAACCAGTAATATGTTCACCATTTCTAATATTTCATCATTTCAAAAATTTTACATAAATTTAGTCATATATTATTTTTATTGTTTAGTGTTCTAGTATGAATATTTTGCAGTTGGCTTCAATTCACCTGTTTGACAACATCTGGGTTGTTTCCACTTCTTAACTACTAGAAATAAATCCACTATGAACATGTATTTTTAGCTTTTTGCATGAACACAAATTTTCATTTATTTGGGATTTAAACCCAGAAAGTACAATTGCTGGCTTATAGAGTAAGGGCATATTTAATTTTATAAGAAATTGTCCACATTTTTCAAAAATGCTGTACTACTTTACATTTCTACTAACAATGCATAAGAGATTAAGTTTCTCTTCATCCTTACCGGCATTAACGTTTTCACTCTTTTTTATTTTAGTTGCTTAGATAGATGTATAGAAAAACCTCATTGTTATTTTAATTTGAATTTTCCTATGGCTAATAATGCTAAAAATCTTCCCATCCACTCACTTGCCATATTTCTTCAGTGGAATTTTTCTTCATGTTTTTTGCCTATTTTCTAAATGGATTGGCACAACTGTTCAGCATGTTCACTATGGTGGTGGATACTTGAACCTACTACCCAGGTGATAAATTGTACACAACTAAATATACACACACATGAGGACAACTGGAGCTGACGAAGTCTAAATGAGATCAGTACATTATATTACTGTCAATACACTGTTTGTGTGTCTTATACTTTTGCAAATGTTACCACAGGGAAGAAATTGGCAAAATGTACATGGATATCTTTCTATTATGTTTAAAAAGAGCAATTGGATTTACAAATATCTCACTAACATTTCAAATAAAAATCGTGTATTAGTCTGCTATGCCACCAACAGTTGAATATTGTCCAGAGAATGAGAGAAATGTATTCACCGTTTTAATTTATACCGTTTCTTTACATGATGCAAAATAAAACTACAGGATAATCAAACGCCCCTCCATACTAGTATGCCTAAAGCAGCCTTGCAAATCAGAATTAAAAATAACTTTTTAGGGGCACCTGGGTGGCTCAGTAAGTTAAGCGTCTGACTTGGGCTCAGGTCATGATCTCGTGGTTCGTGAGTTTGAGCCCTGAGTCGGGCTCTGTGCTGACAGCTGGAAGCCTGGAGCCTGCTTCGGATTCTGTGTCTCCCTCTCTCTCTGCCCCTTTCCCCACTTGTGTTCTATGTCTCTCTCTCTCAAAAAGAAACATTAAAATTTTTTTCTTTTAAAAATAATAACTTTTTGCTCAACTTGTCTTCTATCTTCCACTTACATGCATGGGAATATCAGTGAAATAAAAATCCTACATGACTCTTTAGAAAGTAAGATTAATTTTACTCCACATAATTAGTAGAAAGTTTTTGATTAATTTAAAGTTTTAATCTAAGGTTTTATCTGACTTGACTTCTACATGACAAAGAAGGGACTATGTATGAGCACAGGAGGAGGTACACATCTATTTGATTTGACATGAATATACTCACACCAGAATAATGTGTATAAAGTACGAAAAAAACACTAGCATAAGCAATTTAAAGTAGGATAAGATTGGCAAGTATCCACTATTACTGAGGTCAAAAGTGGGTGGGGGGGAGTACATTCATTGGAGTGGAAGGTGCAGAGATCATCAGTGGCTTTTCTGAGAGTAGCTTCTATAAAATGTTGGGGATTGACCACAGATTGCAAGCTGCTGGGGAGTAAATGAGTGATGAGGGAATAGCAGAAAGTGTTGAGTGTTATTTTGCTGCTGTGGATAGAAGCCCGGGATGGGATTCTGAGAAGAGACCAGGGAATTTCTGGCCAGGATAAGCTTATAGTTCATGCATTTAAATGTTCCTTTCCTTTCAAAAATGGCAATGTTAAGAGTAAATAAAAATGAAATAAAATGAAATGATACAACCACAAGCAAGAAAAAGGTATTTCCACAGAGCAGAATATGAATAGAAACACACTGCAGCAATCAGAGGCTGAAGCTGTGTGCCTGCTGGGATCAAGGACTGAATACATGAAGAAAGGATCTGACGCTTGAGTTCCTGGATAACAGGGTCCAAAAGTACCTTAGGCATTACTGAGCATCAAAGTCTGGCTCGCCTGTGAAACCAGAGGTTGGAGCTCCCTACCTATTAGCAGTGGCTGAAAAAAACCTAGGCCAACTGCCTGAGGTTTGCATACAACTCCCTACATTGGCTGGCTGGAGGAAATAAAACAATTGACAAAAAGCACATGAGCCAAGCTGAAACGAAGCTAGCCCCAGTATCAGCAAGTGCCTCAGAAAGGCATCTGACAACTATAAATCCAAAATATGGGACCTGTACTCTGCACTAATCTCTTTGGGCTGAACCTGAGAATGAATTTCAAAACAAACGGCAAAAACTATTACCCAGACTGACAGCCAACATTTGCAAAAATGAGGACCTACATTTGTGTTAAGCAAAAATATAAACCTGAATTATATAAAAATACAGATATTTTAATTCCTCATGTAGATAATTGTAGTACTGATATAGATTATAATAACATGATTAATCTCAGTCAGTTAAGCAGCTAAGTGTCCGACTCTTGATTTCAGCTCAGGTCATGACCTCGAAGTTTGTGAGTTCGAGCCCCACATCAAGCTCTGCACTGACAGTGTAGAGCCTGCTTGGGATTCTCTCTCTCTCCCTCTCTCTCTGCCCCATGTGAGCATGCATGCAAACTCTAAACAAACAAACAAACTTAAAAAAACATGATCAATGGAGAAAGATATTACGAACACAACTAATAACATGAACTAACAGATGTTTATGAAAGAAAACAAAAAATAAAAAAATAAGAATTGGAAGTAAGAATAATAGATCATAGTCTGTAGGCTGGACATAGATTAAGCTGTAATTTAAAAACAGGAAGACAATCCTGAAAAATTCACTCTGAATTAGCATTAAAAATTTGGTGGTTATGAAAAAGTAAAAACACAAACAAACAAAATCTCTGTTCTCACCTGGCTTAGTGATCAAAGGAACAGAAGAAAAGCAGATTTCATTGTGGTAGGAAGGGGTGGATGTAGTGGGTTTATGTTTGAAACAGTGAGGTTAGCATGCAGTGGGCAGTGAGATTCCTGTACCTGATTGTTAATTTCAAACACAGTTGAATTTACAGAGTTATAGAGATCACGATTATAGATATGGATTCTAGCATAAGAAAAGCTGATGTCAGAGGGTGGTAAGACCACCAAAGACCAGCTTTTAAAAGAAAAACAAAAACAAAACAAAACATCAACAATAACAACAACAACAAACAAAAGAAACCAGGATTGGTGCATGGACGCCAAACAATAGTTTTGAAAGAAGACAGAAAACACAAAAGCTGTGTTAGACTGTAAGAATCAAAGGGTTACAATAACCCAATAGAATGTACGGTCCTGGATTAGGTCAAACAATTTTGAGTAAATACGAAAGATGGACCACACATGAGGGGATATTATGAAGTTCCTATGCCTTTTGTTAAGTGTGGGCACATCACGTTTGGCCATGTATGAAGAGTGTTTTAATATTCAGGACACAAGATGAAGCACTTGACACATGATGTCTGTAATTTAAATATTCATCAGCATTAAACAATAAATTTAATACCAAGAATATGATAACAGATAAGCCATAGGTGGGAATGGAAAGTAAAATCTCAGATTTATTTGTTGGGAATTCAGTCAAGATGATCTGAGAATGATTTCTTATTTCCTGAAAGTTTCTGTTTTTAAATGAAGGGAAGTGCTTTGGAAGTGCTGTTTTTAAATGAAGGGAATAATATTATAAGGATCCCCAAGAGAGTGTCTGAGATGACTGAAATGTTCCCATAAGCCACATAAATTGCCAGTACTCATTACCCTAAGCAAAAGTGTCCAGTAGTTAGAGTGGTTAGTTCCCCATTTGCTGGGACTATCTTGATTTTAGCACTGAAAAATCCCACACCTCAAGAAACCCCTCAGGTATCCAATAAACTTCAAGAGGCAGAAATATGATGGGAAACCTTGACTTTTTATGCAATCTGTGTATGAATGAACTTATATCCACAACTTTGTTTCCATAAATGAACTCTGTGTTTATAATTGTTCCTATGGCCCATACATATCTTACTATTAATTCTCCGATTTTAAAGAAATCCGATTTTCCAGTTCACTGACATAAAGTATGGCTTAAGTCTTTCTACCTATATCTGCTTTATAATATAAACTGAATATTGCAAGTGTCTCCCTAAGCCCAAAATATTTAACTGAACAATTAAAATGTGAAGTGTATGTTTCCTGATATTATCTCATATACACCACAATCCTAAAATTTTTAACTTTAGTGAGAGCCTGTATTAGTTTTATATTTTATAACATTTGAACATTCATGTGCACATTCACATTATAAAGCCATGTTTCAGGGGAGTTGATTCATTTTATGTGAGAAAAACTGTTTAGGAATGTATTTTGTACAAGCTCTACCAGTAACATACTTACTACAATATTCTTTATTCTTTCATTAAGTTAGATACAACAGTATCTCTACTTGGCAAGAAGTCAGAATTTTCTTAACCCACAATAAATACTTGCAGGTAGTAAAATTAAAATAGCATATATGAAAACATTTTAAGTATAAGAATATTACGCACATGTTAATTATATTTTCCCCTAAAAGTATACTGTAAGTCTTATTTTTTTACTGAATCAAGCCTTAATATACAAATAAGTTAGGATTTACTGCAGAATTATATGCTAATTATATTTGTGACTTACCTCAATTTCAACTATTTCATCTTGACAATTCAGCCTTTTCTGTGGCACTGTATTTGAGTTTGTACAGGCATTATCTTTAGTGATATAAACTAATCCATTTTGGCTTGAAAGATATGTTTTTCATTGATTTCCCTTTAGCACTAACATATATATTAATTATATATTATGTATATATAACATATATATACATATGTATATATAACATATATATACATATGTATATATAACATATATATACATATGTATATATAACATATATATACATATGTATATATAACATATATATACATATGTATATATAACATATATATACATAATATATAATATATATCTATGACTGTGTACATCTTCTGTCTTAATAGTATTATAGCACTAAACATAATAAAAAATAACTCTTTTTCTATTCTCCCTTCTGTTGCTCATAAGATGGCAAATACTGTAATATTTATTACTGAGTTCCTGACACAGGGAAGTAGTAGGCATTTAGATGCTGTTTTGTTTTGTTTTGTTTTGTTTTGTTTTGTTTTCATTCTGACCTACTCTATTCTTTGGCTTTTGCTTACCTGTTTTGGTATCTGGAATATAGGAAGTTACAGGGAGCACCAATGAAATTTCGCAGGAAAAAAATCCCATCAAAACTATTTCCAGCAACTCAATGGACACACCCATTTATACTAACTTCAGATACTCCATTTGGATCTAACAAAAACAAAATACTTGATTATTACACAGCAAAAGACTATGTGCCCACGGTATTATCAGAGTCACCCATTCCCACGATGGAATGAGCACAGACATAACTTATTTTAGATCATGGCAATGGTTCATCTGAAATTGGATTTGAGCAGATATAAAAGGGAGAAGTAAATTATTTGATGAGAAAGTCCAGACTCCCATATCATCTGTCTGTCTCAGTTGACCTATCACCTCTTCCTCAATTCATGCTATTTATGTCTTTACAATGCCTCTTTTCAGGCAATACATTGTCTACCCTATTAACTACATAGTATTGGAATCAGCGTTCAGAATCTGAGTATGTGAAACAGTATATGTGGTTCCTTCATGAGGGAGGAAATAACACAAGATAATCAGGACAATATACTGGCACTAGCTACAGAAGATACTCTACTTAATTACAATTCGTCTCAAGAATGACCCAAAACCTAACGATGAAGTAAAATTCATTGGTGGGAAAGGAGATCTGAGGAGACCTTGCATAGTGGAGAACGGCTGCATGGTTTATTTCGAGGGCCGAAACAAGATTGCAAAATTCAGGATAAGATTAATTGAGAAAAAGGTACCCACATAAACCTAGGAATTTAAGAACAAAAGCTGCAGGGTATTTTGTTTTGTTTTGTTTTGTTTAATTTGTCTCCTATCAATGATCAAAGAGATAACGCACCACAGATAAATTCCTCAAAAACTGCACATGGCATGGGTAACTCATCCTGAGGTTGTTAATGTGACTCCTCCCCTGGTCATTCCTATACTTGTACAGTGTGCTCATTCATGGTCAGAGTAACCATTAGGGAAAGAATGGAACATACGCATGAGTCCCAAATATGGTATCACTCTTCAGTTATAGCAACTATCCAAACACTGATGGGTCAGTCTCATCAAACTGCATCAATTTTGGCAGACCTAGAGATGCAACCATACTAGAGTCAATATTTGGACTGGCTATCATTGCCTATGTGTGGTAACTGAAGAAGCAGAGAAAGCCTGGGTAATGTGCAGTTACCTGTATCACTATCTAAAGATTTACAGAATGCCTAATATTGACTTGGTATTCTACATGATATTGCCTCTGACCCTTACAGAAATGGAGCTGTGACAATGGGCTTATAACCATGGTTTTCATTGGCCTTTCCACATACTCCCCCAAGAATCAGCCAGCCTGACTAAACAACTTGTGGGGTTGGACACTATCTTCCAGGATGCAGTTTATGTAATGAATCAATAATAGTTTATATCAAGCTCAGTATCCCTAATACAATACATTGGTAATCAAGGAGAAGTAGAATCATGATCTCTCACAATCACTCCCATTTATCCACTTCAGGGATTTGTACTTCTCATTCTCCAAATCTTCGGATCTGTCAGGTAATTATTCTTGCTTTTGGGGGGAAACATGGAGCTGTGCTCTTGCCAGGGAATATGGTAAGGTATCCACTGAACTGCAATATGGGGTTACCACATTGCTATTTTGGGCTTTTCTTTTGGGGGAAGTAGCAAGCAAAGAAAAGAATTACACTACTAATAATCCATTCTGATTATCTCAAGAGTGATAGTGAGAATAGCTTTGCTCCAGGGGACCCATCAGACTTTCTTTTTATGCTACAGTACCCAACATTATATGAAAATGGTCAAAGTCACCAAACTTCGACAAAGACAAAGGACAAAGCAGGTAAGTGTATAGGCCACCAGGGGCTCAATATGGACTATCCCTCCAAGTAAGCACACACACCAAGCCAAAGTGATGGTCAAAGGGGATGGAAATCTAAAACAGATGGGACAGGAGAAAGGTGGATATAAACAGTGACACCTGAATTTTTTTTAAGTTTTTTTTTTTTTTTTATTTAACTCTTTTTGGAATATTTCAATGGACTTGAAGGACTAAATATGCCTACAAATGAGGGAAACTTTCTTTCCTGCATGTTCCAACTGCTCAAGAATGACATAAAAATGGTTTTTGCAAAACTACACTATGTCACACCCAAGATAATGCTCAACCTCACCCATTTCACCAACTTTATATCTTGGATAGTATCTACCTCCAAAATAGCCCTGGAGATGGTTCAAGACCGTATTTCTGCAGCAACTGCTACCACCACCACAGAGCAAGAATCTCACATGTGCTAGATGACAGCTGGAGACAGCTGCCATCTGAGGACTAGCCTGTCTTAATACAGAGAGCCTCTGACCCCAAAAGGTTACGTAAGGGGTCAAGTAACAGATCCTGGACATAAAGACTATTAACGATATATATATATATCATTATAGTCTTTGATCAATGGGGAATGGAGACTGGGAAGAAGCCAGCAGATAACTTATTCTCTCAGCCTACCTTCACAAAATTACCTGAAATACAGAAGTTTTATTTAGTCTTTCTAAGGATGTCCTACCATCAGTTGTGCCTATTGAGAACTAATGCTCCTTCTCAAAATTTCTCTATTTCTCTGTCTCACTTCCTTTAACTTTCACTTTTGCTTTTCTCTGAATAGCAAACTCCTGTAATGTGATAGCATGGAAACTTTTGCCTTAGGCTCTATTATCCAGGAAACCTAAAATATTTAATTATTTCATATCTACAAACTTCTCATATTTTCCCTAAATATATAATTCTTTCACCTCACCCATTTGAATGAGAACATTTGTGATGAAAAAATAAATACATGTTGGACTGTTAATAGATGGAAAAATTTTGTGTGAAATATTAGAACATATAATTATGGACAAAATTAGAGTTTGGTGAATATCTTCTTTTCACATTTCCAAACTCCTTCTCTTAGTATCCTACCTACCCCCAAGCTGCTGTCACTTGGTAACTAAATAAGAAATCATACATTTCTAGTTACTATTACCATCCCATGTAGCATTAACTCAGTTGTATTATTTAATGGTAGTGATGATTTAATTAAAGTTGTACCAAGATAAATTACTAGGTGACAAATAAAGAAAAAAAAATCCTGTATTTATAAGTCTTTACAATGCTTCTTTTCAGACAATACATTGTATATCCTATGAACTACATAGTATTGGAACCAGCATCCAGATTCATTCAGAGTATATAAATCTATGATTGAAATTTTATATGCTAGAGCACAATAATAAGTCTCTTCTTTAAAATGGGAAACACAGATATACCAGTTTCCTTTACTTGAAAGCCTGTGGATTTCCCTACTTAGGCAACACTCTTCAAAAATCACAAATTCTGAGTTTAATCCATGTAGAAATTAAGCCATTCATGCAAGAGTGATAAAGTATTGCTTGTTAGGCTCTAGGTCCCTCAAAATATCTTACTTCCTCCAACCAATCATCCCTTTGCAGCATCCATGAGTAGCAATAATTTCTTCCACAAAAGTTCATTCAATTAATGAAATTCCTAAGGTAACCCTCCTAAATTCTTCTCTGGTTTAAGCCTATATGTCCCTTTCCCTGGTATTAGTCTGTACTGTGAAAGTGGAAAAAAAAATACCCTTAAAAATATAGGTTAGTTTTACAGGAACAAAACGGTAACTATATTTTATCAGGCAGAGGCATAACCCTTCGTTGGCACATCAAAACACATCCACTTGTTTATTACTCTTTAGCAAATGCTCATGATTAACAAAGTAACCTTTCTTTCATAAAGTCATTTTCTTCGTTCTGAAACCTCAAATATCTTCATAAGGAAGGATGCACTGGTGTTCAATTTGAACAACATTGATAGATGGCAGGAGAAGACACAGAATCACTTTGGGACCAGAATTTAAAGACCAGTCTGGTGTTATTTAGAAGCACGGGCAGAGAGAATAGCTACATCTGATAGCTGCTGCCTGCCTTTCAATGTGTTTTCACATTTGATCCTAATGCTCTAAAGTAGGAGTAGCAACATTGTTGGCTGGGTGACAATCTGGGGATGCTGAAAGGGATATAGCTAAAATAAAGAACTTGAATGGTGCTTCTCATCGCTGTTATTTCCACCCTCTTAGTTAATCCCACAACTTGGTTCACAAGCTTCCTATCTAACCCAGCTTCTGCCATCATTTTGAGAGAACTTGTTACAGAATGGGCATCCTTTCATCCTATAAACAATATGGATTTCAACATAATTTCATCTCTATAAAACGATGGTTATATATAAGACTGGTCATCACAAGTACCTGTACTACCTCAGAAATCTTCAAAACTCTGAGTTACCTTTTACTCAATGACATTGAAACCTCCCATTCTCTCATTTCTTATGCTCTAATTTTTTTTTCCTTTTAAAATTTCTGGTCTTTTTTCTTTATCCCATCCTTAGTCCCTTGAGTTCATTGTTTTGTTTTTTTCCACTAGACTGCCAGTTTCTTTTTTTCTTGTTTCAGACCGATATGTGAATTGGGCATTGTGTTTAGTGAGACATATGATAAAGTATACAACTTACTGTAATTAGCCACAATTGAAATTTAATCCTGTGTTTGAAGGAATATGCAAATAAGAACTCTGCTTCATGATTATCAATAGAATTTGGTCAGCAGTGTGAATTATTTCAATGAAATTCAAACAAAATCCTGAAAGGTAAATGAATGAACAGTACAAAACTGAGAATATCCCTCTGTTCTTAATTGTTAGATGATTGAATTTTTGATTAACCTGTGGAACTATTCATCCATTACAGAGTATATCAAGTGCCCAGGAAAGATAAGCTCCACTGCCCAGATCAGTTCTAGCATTTTCATTACCTTACTCTATCTGTTGTTCACTGTGAATGTTGTATAATTTTGCATAATTAAATCTGTATAAATGCCTTATATCAATATCTAATAATCCTCAAAACAGAACTCATCATCTGTCCAAGTTCTGATAAGTGCCTTCGCCTGTTCTCTTGTTATCATTTCCAATTTTGCCACTTCCTTCAAAATCTAAATTGTCAAGTTCCAAACTCCCATAGCCTACGTAATTTTCAAATTTTCAAAAAAAAAGTCTTTGCCCTTTTACTGCTTTCTCTCCCTTCAGTCCAGATGGAGTTTTTCAATGTGAGTGAGTGTAATTCTATCAATTTCTGCTTTTTCAGGGAGGAAACTGATTCAATAATTTGTATGTATCTTGTGCCCTTCTATTTAATGCTTTAATAATACAGACCACAGCTGTTAAAACTAATTTAAATTTCAAGGGCGGAAGTCTAACTGGACTAGTTTTGCTCACAAACCCAAGTTTTACCCAGAGAAGGCAATGCACTTTTTTTTTAATTAAAAAAACACAATTATTTGAGTATAGTTGACACACAATGTTACATTAGTTTCAAGTGTACAACACAGTAATTCAACATTTCTATACATTATGCTATGCTCACCACAAGTATGGTTACCATCTGTCACCATGCAACACTATTACAATGTCATTGGCTATATTCCATCTGCTGCCCCTTTTATTTCCATGACTTATTCATTCCATAATTGAAGCTTGTATCTCCCAGTCCCCTTCACACATTTTGCCCATCCTCCCTTCTCTTCCCTCTGCCAACCATCAGTCTGTTGGTTTTTTGTTTATTCATTTGTTTTGTTTTTTGGACTCTACATATGAGTGAAATCATATGATATTTGTCTTTCTCAGTGTGACTTATTTCACTTAGCATAATACTCTCTAGGTCTATCTATGTTGTCGCAAATGGCAAGATCTCACCCTATTTTTGTGGCTGAGTAATACTCCATTTTGTGTGTGTGCGTGCATCTTTTATCCATTCATCTATCGGTGGGTATTTGAATTGCTTCCCTAATTAGGCTATTGTAAATCAGGCTGCAATAAACATAAGGGCACATATATCTTTTCAAATTAGTGTTTTCATTTTCTTTCGGTTAAGTACCCAGTAGTGAAGTTACTGGATCATATGGTATTTTTATTTTTAATTTTTTGAAGAGCCTCCAAACTGTTTTGTATAGTGGCTGCACCAGCTGGCATACCCACCAACAGTGCACAAGAGTTCCTTTTTCTCTTCATCCTCACAAACACTTGTTATTCCTTGTCTTTTTGATTTTAGCTGTTCTGACAGGTGTGAGGTGATATCTCACTGTGGTTTCACCTGCATTTCCCTGATGGTTAGTGATATTGAACATCTTCTCATGTGTTTGGCCATCTGTATATCTTCTTTGGAAAAATGCCTGTTCAGGTCAGCTGCCCACTTTTAAATCAGATTTTTGTTTTGTTTTGCCTTGATTTTTTGGTGTTGAATTGTGTAAGTTCTTCATGTATTTTGGATATTAACCCCTTATCAGATACATCTTTTGCAAATATCTTCTCCCATTTAAGAGGTTGCCTTCTGTGTTTTTTTGTGTTTTTTTTTCCCCACTGTGCAAAAAGCTTTTTATTTTTAGGCAGTTGCAATAGTTTATTTCTGCTTTTGTTTCCCTTGCCTTAGGAGACATATCTGGAAATATGTTGCTGTGGCCAAAGTCAGAGAAATTACTGCCTATGTTCTCTTTTAGGATTTTTATGGTTTCAGCTCTCACATTTAGGTCTTTAATCCATTTTGAGTTTATTTTTGTGTATGGTGTAAGAAAGTGGCCTGGTTTTCCCAGCACTATTTATTGAAGAAACTGTCTTTTCCCTATTGTATATTCTTGGAAAGCAATGCACTTTGAGAGTTTTACCCAAGTCACTTGTAATCATCCAAACAAACAAAAATTAGTGTTGTTGCCAGAAAAAAAAAAAAAAAAAGAGGCAGAGTCCTAGTTAGAAAGGCTTTCCCTATTCCAGTTTGAAGGGGAATTCGCCTATGTTTTCTGCTCGTCCTGTGTGGTTTTATTTTTAATATTTACATTCATACCACTGAACCAAATTCACATAGCACATAAGGGGTGGATCTGAGATGTCAGTTGAAATAAGTGTAAAACCAAAAGTCTCTATGCCATTTCATTAGCATCTCTCTAACTTGATTATCGATCATACTGCTTTAGTTATGTATTTTTGCTCTTCAATCTCCACTTCTTCTACAGGTTGTTTTTCCTTGCCCTATTTTTAATAAGACAAGCATGAACATTTTAAAAAGTAGTAACTCTGATTTAACCCATGCCTTACATGTATATACAACCCAAAGCCACTGTACTTCACAGAGGGGTTTTTGAAATTCATTCTGTTTTAAGTAATTTTCTATTGTTCCCCCACAATGCTAAGAAAAATCAATTCCATCCTCACTACCCCAGTGATACACTCTCACCAGATCGCTGGTTAAGAAGTTAATGCTCTTGACCACTGCCTATTTTGAAGTCATTAGGCTTTCAAATCAGAAAGTAGTGACTATGAAACTTTGGAAAAGGACCTGTTTTCACCGGGCCTCTGTATCTTCATTAATAAGCTCCCTTGACATTCATGGCCTTCAAACTTTATCTTATTAATCATACAGTCAGAGAAAAAGACCAGAGCTCCAACCAGAATTGTTTGCTATTTGATTTGCACAAATATTTCCCAATTTTTTTAATGGACTTGTAAAGTTTAAGGAAACATTCCAGAGACTACTATATGGTTACCAACTTTTAATTTTGTATAATAAGGAATTTTTTAGACTATATATTCTGTGTTTTTTTTAGTGATACTCCATTTAAAAAAAGAATATCTTATAGGGTGCCTGGGTGGCTCAGTTGGTTAAACATCTGACTCTCAGTTTCAGTGCAGATCATGATCTTATGGTTTGTGTGTTCGAGCCCCACACTGGGCTCTTGCTGACAGTGTGGACCCTGCTCTGGATTCAATCTCTCCCTCTCTGCTCCTCCCCCACTCACTCTCTCTCTCAAAAATAAATAAATTTTGGGGGCGCCTGGGTGGCGCAGTCGGTTAAGCGTCCGACTTCAGCCAGGTCACGATCTCGCGGTCCGTGAGTTCGAGCCCCGCGTCAGGCTCTGGGCTGATGGCTCGGAGCCTGGAGCCTGTTTCCGATTCTGTGTCTCCCTCTCTCTCTGCCCCTCCCCCGTTCATGCTCTGTCTCTCTCTGTCCCAAAAATAAATAAAAAAACGTTGAAAAAAAAAAATTTAAAATAAATAAATAAATAAATAAATAAATAAATTTAAAAAAATTTTAAAAATAATATTTTATAGAGAACAAACTGATAATTACCAGAGGGAAAGTGGGTGGGGGGATGGGTGAACTAGGATAAGGGAATTAAGAGCACTCATAACACAATGAGCACGGAGTAATGTACAGAATTACTGACTAACTACATTGTACACAAGAAACTAATATGACAATATGCTAATTGTACTGGAATTAAAAAAATAAAATTTAAAAAGTAAAAAGATAAAAAGAACATTTAACTAAAATAAACAAGCAATATATAATAAGATAAAGTCCTTTATATTGAATAAATGTAGCCTCCATAATCTCTTATCAACAACTGATTAATTTAGACTCATGAATAAAATATCACCTAGATAAATGTCTAGGTTGGGCACTGGCACATAGGTGGTCTGTGCTTTTCCACCTGTGTGCCTGAGCTAACACTCCCCCTCATACCTGGATTAGTCTATTCATGGTGCAGGATAGTTCTAGTCCTGATTCTATCTTAAGGACCACACACAAGCTTCTTTGTGAAACTAATCCTGAATCTCACCTTCAGACTTTCTCTCTTATTCCCAATCAGAATGGAAAATAAAATCTAGATCTAGAAAAACCTTTGACCAAAGAGTCTCCTCATTTGCAGCTGAGGTAATGGAGCCCTAGAGGAAATGGTTTATAAAGGTCATGCATTTTGAGAGTAACAAAGCAAGGCCTAATGACCCCTGCTTCTGCTTTGTCCAATTCTCTGCTGATGATCATTTCATTTTTAGGCTAAGAAAGGGTAGATATCACGTCCAGGACCACCCAGTTGCTAATTCATAGATCATGGATTCAATCAGTCACTATTAGGCCATATTCACTAAACCACTACCACACATTCTACAAAGATGAGGATTTACTTGATACACAGTTGTGCTGCATTTAAGAAGAGATGAGAGGATTCCATTGGCTGTGATATGAAATCACAAATTTATAGAGTGCGAAGTCACTGTTACAACACTCTTTTCTATATAGCATGCATCTAAATACTTCTCTGAAAGGAAGACGTGCGATTCACAGGGAGATGGGACAGTGCACTAGAAAGCAAGGGAGGACTATTCAGGAGAAAGTCCGTGTTAGTGGGAGACATTCTCAGCTGTAAGTAAGTGACTACTTATGACAATATTTCTGAGGCTGCCAGTTGATCATCAAAAATCTAAATCCTCCCAAATACATTAACTCAACAGTGTAAAATTTTTTTTTGATATTCATCCATTTTTGAGAGACAGACAGAATGTGAACAGAGGAGGGGCAGAGAGTGAAGGAGACACAGAATCCAAAGCAGGCTCCAGGCTCTGAGCTGTCAGCACAGAGCCCGACCCGGGGCTTGAACCCACGAGCCATGAGATCATGACCTGAGTCGTAGCTGGACACTCAACTGAATGAGCCACCCAGTTGTTCCATTAATTCCACGTTTATTTGTAAACTGAGAGAATTATGATTGTTTTTAACCCGGAGATATGAAAATAGTCTCTCTCTGAGGACCCTGAACACTATTATTCAATGGCTACTAATTTCCATTTGGGACATGCAAGATTCAGAAAACATGTGAGCTGAATCTCTTTAATTTCTGTTGGTACAGGATGGAGGAGGCCTCTTGCATGGAAGATATTTATGTGACTGAGCTGGAGAAGCAAGTGACTGGATTTTAAAGAAGGACTGATGTCCCTGATAAGAAGTGAGAGTGTCAGTGTCCTCAAACCAGAAACTTGCTCCCCACAGTGTTCACAGCCAGAAGCCTTCCATTAAATATGGCAAAGCCTCAATAAGGCACAACAATATTCTGAGTAAAGAGAATACAATTTAACAGAGCAGAGATCTTTTAGGGTATTAGAGACGAAGATTAGAACTGGCATTGCCCAGGATCTTGCAGTTAATCCTTTCTTGAACTTTAATCTAAGGCAATCCTAATATATGCAACAGATAATAATGGTAGAACTTCTCTGCTTCAATAGAATAGGATCCCATAAGTCTGCCCCTCATATCCCTTGATATCTCCTGATGGCTCTGTATGAGCCCATTCAGACCCCGTAGACCACAGTGTAAAGACATCTAGGCTAGAAACAGAACTTTAATCTTCAATGTTAGACTGAGAACTTTTTGTGGGCAGCTAAATGATAAGTGAAAAAAAAAATCCTACTCCATCCCTAAGTATCCATGGTTAAACAGATTTGTAGCAATCAAAGTGCTTGCAATGGCAGGAAAACGCTTTCCAGTCCACAGGATGAAAGACTGAATAAAATTCTCTGGATTCCCCAGCTCTCAGGAGCAGAGATCAATAAAGTATAAAAAGCCAGAGCCACATATGTGGGTCTGAGTTATAAGAGGTCATTCTATGAACATGATAATTGAATTCTTCATATGTAGAATCAAGCCGCAGGCCCTTGGAAATTACCTTTGTATGCAACCTCTCTTTAAAGAGAAGAAATACAAATATTCTTTTTCCACTTACTTTTGCTCATTTCACTAGGTCAGGCCCCATGCCATGGTGATCTTCAATTAGAATCAGTCTGCTCACCGTCTACAAGTCAGATGTACTCTCATGCATGGCAATTATAGAGAAGCCACTCTCTGGCACAAGGTAAGAATCAATGAAATAGAAACTTGCCCTAAATATATTCCCCTATTGAATGTCATGTTGCCTGACTGCATGATATCTGAGCATAATTCCTTCAGCTTTTAACATTTTGAAATTCATTGTTCTAGTCTTTCTTTGGGGCATCAGGAAATTTATGTCAGGACATAATCTCCCTGGTTTCCATAGAAAACAGAATTCTTGCTCTTGCAGCGAGGATATGATGGTTTGATGACAAATTCTTGGAGACTTTCTGCCAAGGATTCTATCTCCTTCTGTTTTCAGCTATAACAAACTCAAAAGAATAAAACACAGCTGTAAATATGAATTGAATACCAAAAGAAAATACTTTTTTTTTAAAAGTGCTAGGCATTGGAGAAGAAAAATGAACATTTCCAATGTTGGGACAGCAAACAAAAGCCCAGATTCATTAAAAGTTAATGATGTAGGATGCAGATAATGAAAAATAGAAATGGAATTCATAGAAACATATTATCCTTCTGATGCATGGCAAAATTTAATGCATAATCAACGGTACTCTGTCCCAGGGTCTATTTTTATCCCAATGCCTTTAAACCTCAAAATCTATTAAAGATTCATAATCCTCAAGCCATGTGTTCTCTACAGTTAGAAATGATTATGTCATATGAGTAAACTGCTTGCTAATAGAAACACTATTTTGCATTGTGATAAAGACAGCACCATTTTGCATAACATCACTCACTCTTTCATTCTGTAAGCACTAAGTGAAGGATAGTAACTTCGTGTGCACTTGGTTAAGCAAGAAAAGCACAGTGCCAACCTTAAGATATCTGCATGTACCTTGGGGAAAAAAAAGAAAATAAAAAACACTCCATATCATGTTATACTGGAGAGTATTCAAGGTTAAAAGAAATGCAGTAATCAGCTAACTCAGTGTTTCCAGTTTTACAGAAGAGGAAATAATGACTTCAGAGGTTCATTGCCTCATGGTTGTTAAGCATGAGAGTCCAATCCATGTCTTAAGTTGGCTTGTGCTCTTTCTACCACATCACATTCTATCTGCTGTCTGAGAGTACATAGTAAAAGTTTGATATTACACAGCCACCAGAATTTCTGTATACATTCAAGTCCCACAAAACGTAAAATTAGTATGGGAAATAATGCCAATATTGTTTTTCATAAAATACCAGCAATCTACAGGCTTCGACAATTCAAGGTATGGGCAACATGCTTATTTTGTTTCATTTTGTTTTAATCTGAGTCTCTTTCTCCAAATTCCCTCTTTCTCCTCAAGACCAGATGAGTATGTTCTGTTTTTCACTGCTATGATCATGTGGCCTCTGTCTTTATTCTTTCTATTGGCTCGGAGAACATAACAGCACACATAGAAGCCCTTACTAAATTCACCCAACAAGCCTTAAATGATAGCCAACAAAGCTTGTTTTTATTGAACACTGAAATATCCTAAATGAGAAAAGCTATCCTACAAAATAGGATGGCCTTGGATTTTATCACTGCCTCACAGGAAGGCACCTGTGCCATTATCTAAACAGAACATTGTATGTTCATACTTGATGAGCCTGCTAATGGATTATCTTTATTAAATCACATAAGGACACAAGTGAACACCATGAGTGATCCATCCCCCTGGTATGGGACTTAATACATCAGTGCTTCGAATCAGGGGACTGTTAGTGGAAGAAGTTGTCATTGATTTGGAAATCACTGCCTTAATCTGTGTTTTCTCTTGCATGCACCTATACTGTTGCAGTGACATCTACCTCTAATGCAGCCAAACAGCCACCAAAGGAGCTACCTCTAAGATAGTAAAACCCCTTGCTGACTACTCAGGCCATGCCATGAAAGAAAGGATCATGTGAGATTGTAAGACTCAGTCCAGAGGGGTGCAGGGTTGGGGGAGGTCATCAAGAGGATGGACCAGCAGTTACCTGTGAGCTAGATGCAGGCAATTTATGGCTCCTCTCCTGCTACCATATCCTTAGGATGTATATCCCACTTGCCTTCCCTGCTTCCAGAAGCTGCCCCAAGGACATAGTCTTGAGATAGTAATACGGTGTTGAGATCATCTGAACAGTATATGTGACTCAACCCAGTTAAGGCCTCTATGTAAACGTTTAAGATTCTGGTGGACAGGTGTGGAGATCTACTCATCTTGCAGCTAGCTCCCCATATAAACCGAGCATGTGAGTGCCCTTGCTTATTAAACAAAACAAGTAACAAAACAGCTATTAATACATATCTATCAATAATTACTTAGAATGTAAAGGGAGTAAATGTTCTAATCAGGAGATACAGGGTGACAGTGGACTAAACAAAAACAAGACCTATTTTACGCTGCCTACAAGACACTCATTTCAGACTAAGAGACACCTTTGGATTGAAAGTGATGGGATGAAGAAGGCTTTATTATGCAAATGTGAATTTGAAAAGAAACCCAAGTAGCAATACTTACATCAGACAACACAGGTTTGAAAAAAAAAAAAGACTGTAAGAAGAGACAAAGAAGGACACTATATAATAATAAAGGGGAGAATCCAACAAGAGGATATAACAATTGTAAATGTTTATGCACCCAACACGGAGCCCAAATACGTAAAACAGTTAAACATGAAATAATCAACAGTAATATACAATTATAGTAAGGGACTCTAACACCCCACTTACATTGATGTACAGATCATCCAAACAGCAAATCAATGAAGAAACAGTGGCTTTGAATGGCACACTGGACCGGATGAATTTAACAGACATATGCAGAGTATTGCATCCTAAAACTGCAGAATACACTTTCTTTTCAAATGCACATTGAACATTCTCCAACAGGGATCTCATATTAGGCCACAAGTTTCAACAAATTTAAAAAATGAAGTCATACCATGCCTCTTTTATGACAAAAACACTATGAAACTAGAAATCAACTACAAGAAAAAAATCTGGGAAAAGCACAAATACATGCGGTTAAATAAGATGCTATTAATCAGTGAATGAATCAACTAAGAAATCAGAAAAAGAAAATAAAATTACATGAAAATGAAAACACAATGGTCCAAAATCTTTGGGATGAAGCAAAAATGGTTCTAAGGGGGAAGTTTATAGTCTACCTCAGGAAACAAGAAAAATCTCAAATAAACAATCTAACCTTACACTTAAGGGAGTTAGATAAAGAAGAACAAATAAAATCCAAAACTGGAAAAAGGAACGAAATGATAAATATTAGAGCCAAAATAAATAATACAAAAACTAAAACACACACACACACACACACACACACACACACACACACACACTAGAATAGATCAATGAAACCAGAAGCTAGGTCTTCGAAAAAAAATCAACAAAATTTATAAACCTCTAGCCAGACTCATTAAAAAGAGAGAACCCAAACAAACAAAATTACTAATGAAAGAGAAGAAAAAATAACCAACACCACAGAAATACAATTGCAACAGAATATTATGAAAACCTATATGCTAACAAATTGGACAACTCAGAAGAAATTGATAAATTCCTAGAAACATATAACCTACCAAAACTAAAGCAGGAAGAAATAGAAAATTTGAACAGACTAATTACTAGCAATGAAACTGAATCAGTAATAAAAAAACAAAAGCCCAAGACCAGATGGCTTCACAGGCAAATTCTACAAAACATTTAAATAAGAGTTAACACTCATTCTTCTCAAACTATTCCAAAAAAATACAAAAGGAAGGAAAACTTCCAAATTCATTCTATGATACCAAAATCATCTGATACCAAAAACAGACACTGCTAAAGAAGAGAACTACAAGCCAATATTTCTCATTACTATAGATGTAAAAGTCCTCAACAAAATATTAGCAATCTGAAGCCAAAAATATATTTAAAAAATCATATACCACAATTGAGGTGCCCGGTGGCTCAATCAATTAAGCATGCAACTCAGGTCATGATCTCTTGGTTCCTGAGATTGAGCCTGGTGTCCAGCTCCGCACAGTATGGAGGCTGCTTGAGATTCTGATTCTCTATCTCCCTCTCTCTCTGCCCCTCCCATGCTCGTTCTTGCTCTTTCTCTTTCTTCTCAAAATTAATCAATAAACCTTTAAAAAATCATACACCATAATCAAGTCAGTTTTATTCCTGGGATGCAAGGTTTGTTCAATATTCACAAAACAATCGATGTGATATATCACATCAATAAGAAAAAGGATAAAAACCACTAAGATAATTTCAATAATATGCATAAAAGGCATTTGACAAAGTACAACATCCATTCATGATAAAACCCCTCTGCAAAGTAGGTCTAGAGGAAACATATCTCAACACAATAAGGGCCTTATATGAAAAACCCAGAGGCAACAATACTCAATGTTGAAAAACTGAGAGCTTTTCCAATAAGGTCAGGAACAAGACAAGGATGTCCATTCTTACCCCTTTTATTCAACATATTAGTGGAAGTCCTAGCCACAGCAATTAGACAACATAAAAAAAAAATGCTATCCAAACTGATAAGAAAGAAGTAAAACTCTCACTATATGCAGATGACATAATACTATATATAGAAATTCCTAAAGAATCCACTAGAACACTACTAGAACTGATGAATGAATGCAGTAAAGTCACAGAATACAAAATCAATGTACAAAAATTTGTTGCATTCCTACACACTATTAACAGAGCAGCAGAAAGTGAAATTAAAAAAAAAAAAAACAATCCCATTTACAATTGCACCAAACACAATAAAGATCTAGGAATAAACTTAACCAAAGAGGTGAAAGACCTGTATACTCTAAAAACTATAAAACATTGATGACAGGAATTCAACACAATGTAAAGAAATGGAAAGATATTCCATGCTCATGGGCTGGAAAAATAAAAATTGTTAAAATCTCTATAATACCCAAAGCAATCTACAGATTTAATGCAATCCTTATCAAAACACCCACAGCATGTTTCACAGAACTAGAGCAAAAAAGACCTCAAATTGACAAATCCTGAAAAAGAAAAACAAAACTGGAAGTATAACAATTTCAGAATTTAAGTTATATTACAAAGCAGTAGTAATTAAAACAGTATGGCACTAACATAAAAAATAGAAATACAGGGGTGCATGGGTGGCTCAGTTGGTTAAGCAACCGACTTCAGCTCAGGTAATGATCTCGAGGTCTATGAGTTTGAGCCCCGCGTCGGGCTCTGTGCTGACAGCTCAGAGCCTGGAGCCTGATTCTGTGTCTCCCTGTCTCTCTGCCTCTCCCTTGCTTATACTCTGACTCTCTCTCTCTCTCTCAAAAATAAAGAAACATTTAAAAAAATAGAAACACAGATCAATGGAATGGAACAGAAAACTCAGAAGTAAATCCACAATTATATGGTCTATTAACTTCCACAAAAGAGGATATTCCAAAAGAGGAATATCCAATGGGAAAAACACAGTCTCTTCAACAAATGGTGTTGGGAAAATTGGACCTCTACATGCAAAAGAATAAAATTGGAACACGTTCTTTCACCATTCACAAAAATAAAGTCAAAATGGATTAAAGACCTACATGTGAGACTTGACACCATGGAAATCTTAGAACAGAACACAGGCAGTATTTTCTCTGATACTGACCATAGCAACATTTTTCTAGATATATCTCCTAAGGCAAGGGAAACAAAAGCAAAAATGAACTATTGGAACTACATCAGAAAAACAAAAACAAAATCCAAAAAACAAAACACACACACACACACACACACACACACACACACACACCCTTCTGCACAGCAAAGGAAACAATTAACAAAACTAAAAGGCAGCCTATGGAATGGGAGAAGATATTTGCAAACAGCATATCTGATAAAAGGTTAGTATTCAAAATATATAAAGAACTGATCTGACTCAACACCCAGAAAACAATCCAATTAAAAAATGGGCAGAAGACATGCACAGACATTTCTCCAAAGAAGACATATACATGGCTAGCAGATGCATGAAAAGATGCTCACCATCACTTATCACCAGGGAAATACAAATCAAAACTACAATGATATATTATCTCACACCTGTCAGAATGGCTAAAATCAAAAACACAAGAAATGACAGGTGTTGGCAAGGATGTGGAGAAAGGGGAACCCTCTTGCACTGTTGGTGGGAATGCAAACTGGTACAGCCACTCTGGAAACAGCATGGAGGTTCCTCAAAAGATTAAAAATAGAACTACCCTGTGATCCAGGAATCACACTACTAGGTATTTACCCAAAGAATACAAAAACACTAATTCAAAGTGATATATGCACCTCTATTTTTATTGCAGCATCACTTACAATAGCCAAACTATGGAAGCAGTCCACATGTAGAACAGAATAGAATAATATAATATTATTCAGCCATAAAAAATAAGGAAATCTTGCCATTTGCAACAATGTGGATAGAGCTAGAGAGTATAATGATAAGCAAAATAAACCAAAGACAAACATCATATGATCGCACTCATATGTGTAATTTAAGAGACAAATGAGCAAAGAGGGAAAAAGTAAGAGAGAGAGAGAGAGACAAACCAAGAAGCTAACTCTTAACTATAAAGAACAAACTGAAGGTTACCAGAGGGGAGGTAGGTGAGATGGGGGAGACATAGGGGATGAAAATTAAAGAGTACACTTATTTTTATGAAAAAAATCTACAAACTTAACAAAAAACACAACGATGAGGACTAAAGAGTACACAATATATGATGAAAAAATGTAAAAACTTAAACACACACACACACACAAAACACAAAAGTTGCCACCTACCAATCTGGAGTGTCCTGCCTATTTCTTTGGTCTCTCTTTGTCCTCTGCATACAAGGACCAGTGGTTACAAACCAAAAATGTTCTTAGTGGTTAATAGAGGGCCAAACCTGACATATTATTTTTTAGGAAGCACTGCTTTTTCTTTGATATCAAGCATCCTTGAACTTAAATATGCATGTTTTCTTCAGTTTAAAAATTTTTATGAAATGTGTACAATATTCTACTAATATCCTCTTTTACTATGATGTTCTACTATCCTCTTCAGGACAATTACTTGATATCCTACTACTTGCATCTACTATGTAAGTTAGTTCCATTTTATTCTCTCACAGTTGTGACTGGAACTATTTTTTTAGGACTGAGTGAGCCATTATTTCCTTTTCTATCATTTGCTCTCTGAAAAAGGCATTATTTTTGCTTTCTAACATATTTCTCTAGACTTTGTCTTACGATCTCTCAGAGTATAAGAGTTACTAACTTGAAAAATCCTCAGTCTACCAAAATCAAGAATGATTTTTTTATTAAAAATCCCATCTACTATTTCCTCCTTTGGTTGAATAATATCACCCAGGAAATTAACCTATCAGATTAATAGGTAAACCTGATCTGACCTCTTCTGATATTGTCTAACCAATCTGATCTAACCTCAAGTCTAATCTCATCTTGACTTAGGGAATGATTTCTTGATCATATTCCTTTAAGACATAAGAAATACCTGTAGTTTATCTTATAAAGTGTATTTGTCTGAATCTTAGCCACTAACTCTGATTACTTTCTATATATATATTACCAGTTTTCTTCTAAAATATGCCCAGATTATTTACCAGGTATTTATGGTAAACCCTAAAGTGAAAATATCAAATAATCTTGAAAATTAAAGCTCTAAAGTTTAAAAAGACATCCCACCTCCTCTTACATAGAATCCTATGTGCAACATTAATAGCATTTTAGAGTCGGTTTATTAAGGGGATCAAGCATTTGTTTAACAGTACAGTCTACTTTATAGAGCTCTGGATTGGGGGAAGGGGAGATAAGATGGTAAATTTCCTGTTTATGTAGAATCAAAGTCATATATCTAATTGTTATGTGACTCAATTACACATAGTTTTCTTGGTAAATGCAGTGTGTACCTATTGATATTATTGATAAAATCCTTCACCAACCCCTCCAGATAGAATTAAACACATTTGCCTCCATGAACCCTGAACATGTATCTATAATAAGTTATTACATATGCTTATTTTCATCCCTTGTTACTAGTGTCTTTGCTAATGTTAAAAATATCTAAAGGTTAGTATCAGTATTAGAGGAGTTCTAACTTGCTCTTACAAATAGCAAAATAATCTAAATGTAGGTTGACTCAATAATTGTTGTATGATAATATATTTACAATATATAATATTAACATCAATAATATTAGATATATATCTGTATATAATAATGCTAACATTATGTAATAATAAAATATGTATTATTTTGTTATATTGATATTTGTTAATATAATTATTTGATAATATATTTTATATTATATACATGTGAGGTATGAGTGTTTTTATTAGGTTTTAGATTAAAAGAAAACATAAGCTTTTAACATATCCTTGATTTCAGTAGAAACTGTTTAATTGTATTCTAGTGTCAACTCTGTACTTTTCTGGATAAATACCCACCAGTGGAATTGCTGGGTTCATAGGGTAGTTCTATTTTTAATTTTTTGAGGAACTTCCATACTGTTTCCACAGTGACTGCACCAGTTTACAATCTCACCAAAGTGCATAAGGGTTCCCTTTATTCCTCACCAATACCTGTTGTTTCAAGTCTTTTTGATAACAGCCCTCATTGTGATTTTTTTTAATTAGATTTTTATATGCTTATTTTTAAGTAAGTGATTTTTAAAATTCCAGTATAATTAAATACTTGTGGCTTTGATTTGCACTCCCCTGATGATTAATAGTATAGAGCATCTTTTCATTTACCTGTTGGCCACCTATATGTCTTCTTTGGAAAAATGTCTATTCATATCTTCTCATTTTTTGATCTGATCACTTTCCTTCCTTTTTTTTCCCTACTGAGTTGTATGAATTCTTTATATATTTTGGATATCAGCCCCCTTATCAGATATATGATTTACAAGTATTGTCCTCTATTCAGTTGGTTGCCTTTTCATTTTGTTGATGGCTTCCTTTACTGTGCAGAAGCTTTTTAATTTGACATAGTCCCACTTGTTTATTTATGCTTTTGTTGTTTTTGCTTTTGGTGTCAGATTTAAAGAAATCATCATCACGATCTATGACAAAGAGCTTACTGCCTATATATGGAGGTTCCTCAAAAAATTAAAAATAGACTTACCATATGATCCAGCAATTCCACTTCTGGGTATTTATCTGAACAAAACAAAACTACTAACTTGTAACAGTACATGCACCCACATGTTTATTGCAGCGTTATTTACAATAGCCAAGATATGGAAACAACTTAAGTGTCCATCAATGGATGAATGAATAAAGAAATTATGGTATACATATGCAATTGAATACTGTTTGGTCATAAAAAATAATGAAATCTTGCCATTTGCAATGACATGGGTGGACCTGAAGTACCTAAGCTAAGTGAAATAGGACAGACTGAGAAAGACACATGCCATATGAGCTCTCTTATATATGGAATCTAAAAAATAATAATAATAAAATTGAAAAAATAAGTTCACAGATATAGAGAACAGAATGGTGGTCACCAGGGGTGAGATGGTGCAGTGGAGGAGAAATGGGTGAACTGTTTTTATTTCATTTCATTTAAATTGTATTAAGAACAAAACAAAACAAAAATCAAACCACCACCACCGTCACAACACAAACACTAGCCCCTTGCAGTAGGTACCTGAAAGAAGGAAATGGGCGGGTGACTTTCATACCTTTTATGTCATTTTTCCTGACTGCAAGCCACAAACAGTATTTTGAAGGAATTTAAAACTCATACAGAAAACTGCACTCTTCTGAGCTTGAATAACACACAAAAGGGTATGGGGATACCTACCTAGAATTCCCAATATTGACTAACTGCAGGCTCAATTCCAGACGTTTCTCTTAGCCTGGTTGGGTAAGATCAATACAAAACAGCCAGTAGGGATGGAAGCAGTTTTCTTGGCAAATGGATAGTGAATCACAAGTTTTGAGGAGGAGACTGCCGGCGTCTTGCCAACCTTGTTTCTAAAGGGGTCCCAGAACCTTGTTCTGGTCCCTAGCCATAATTCTTCCTTTGAAAGACTGGCAGCCCAGAAAGGCAATAATCCTATCTAATTTTCTTGCTTGGTAATTTCTTTTAGTTACTATGTCACATATGCTAGATTACATAGATTTTGTCTTCATGCTGGCTTCATGCAAGTCCCTTGAACTTTGAGGTAAGACCCAGTCCTTGTAGCTATATTAATCCCGAAAGCAATTTGATCATCTGCTCTTGAGTCATTCATTTTCCATAGGTGAAAGTTGCTAATAACTGGTATGCATTGGCCCTGTCTTGCCTACTCTGACACCTTTTTATTCGCAGAAAAATCAGGAACTCATTATATTTTCCTCAATGGTGATGACCAAAAATAAAATTCTTACATGTGTCTCCTTCTTTGACATTTCTTTTACTACCTTGTTCATTAGATCATATTTGATCACCACTTTTCATAGTTACTGGTGGTGTTGCTGGCTGTGTAACTGGTCACATTAGCATACATAATCATTAGGTTACCATGCACTTTCTTCAGTGGTTTAGGCTATAATTTTTTTTAAATTCTTTAATGTTTTATTTATTCTTGAGAGAGAGAGAGACAGAGCATGAGTGGTGAAGAAGCAGAGAGAGAGGGACACATAGAATCCAAAGCAGGCTCCAGGCTATGAACTGTCAGCACAGAGCCTGATGTGGGGCTCGAACTCATGAGGTGTGAGATCATGACCTGTGCCGAAGTTGGACACTTAACCAACTGAGCCATCCAGGCATCCCTAGGCTTAAATTTTTAACAAAGTATTAGCATTTGCAAATCTATAAGCAAAAAAGCTGAGATCTTGGTAACAATCTATATCTAATCACATGGTCCCTTGTATTAACCCATCTTGCTGTTTCACGTTGTTTTTCCTTTTTTTATTTTTATTTTTTTAACATTCATTTATCATTGAGAGACAGGTTAAGACAGAGCATGAGCATGGGAGGGGCAGAGAGAGGAGGAGACACAGAATCTGAAACAGGCTCCAGGCTCTGAGCTGTTAGCACAGAGCCTGATGCGGGGCTCAAACTCACAAACTGTGAGATCATGACCTGAGTCAAAGTCGGACGCTTAACTGACTGAGCCACCCAGGAACTCCTGTCTCACATTCTAAATTAACCATTACCTGGAATACTTTTCTATCCTTGTTATAAACCTATATATAGCTTTATATATATACACACATATATATATGTATATATATACACACACAAAGTAAGTAGTATATTTGTATTATTTTAAAATATAAATATAATTTAAATTGTATAATTAAATATATAGCTAAATATATTTTAAATATAGTTATATTTTTATATATAAATACTATATTTATATAATATATATGTATGTGAATATATATGTATATTCCTTTAAACATAACAAATTTTCATGTGAAGTGCTGTAAAATTTGTAGTGGGTATTATGCTTTATGGGTTGTTTTTGTTTTTATTTTTACTTTATTTCAGTTAATACTGGATTGCTAAAATTTAAGAATATTATGTGGGTCTCTAGAGTTCATTCATTTTGAGCATTGCATAATATTCCACTGTTTGAATATACTATAGTTAATTTACTTATTCTCCCTTTGATAGGCATTTGAGTTGTGTGGTACACAGCCTTTAAGTTTGTCCCAATGATACCTGTATCATGATATCTAACTATGGTATGGACTTGCTTTTATCAAATAAAATATAGCGAAAGTGATAGTCTATCATCTCCCCAAACAGGTTATAAAAAGATTATGATTTCTGTCTTGTCCCGTTTTTCAGAGCCCTCATTCTAGGGAAGACAAGTTGTCATATTAGCAGTAGCCAAATGACAGATTCACATGATGAGAAAGTAATGTGTTCAGCCAACAATGAATGAGGACCGAAAAACTGCCAAAGGTCATATGAGTGGGAATGAAACCAGATTTTCCCCTAGTTAAGCCTTTAAACGACTACAGCTGTGACCATCATCTTGCTTGCTGCCTTTTGAGTGACCATGACCACAAGCATTCTTACTCAAACTGTTATGTAATAAATGTGGTTTGTTTTAAGTCACTACATTTGTCAGTAATTTGTGACACAATAGGTAATTAATATGGGTTGATTTGTGGTTTTTGCTACTGTGAACAATAATAACATGAATATTCTTGCAACTGCTGACTATTGTACGTGTGTAAGAGATTCTTGAAAAGAATACAGCAAGAAGGAAAATTGCTGAAGTCATAAGGCATATAAAAATAAAAAAAAAAATCAGGGCATCTAGATGGTTCAGTCTGTTGAGCGTCTGACTCTTGATTTTGGCTGGGTCTTGATCCCAGGGTTGGGGGATCGAGCCCCGGGTCAGGCTCCACACTGAGGGATTCTCATTCTCTGTCTCTATCTCTCTCCCTCTGCCCTTCAACCCAGCTCATGCTTGCTCTCTCTCTTTCTCTAAAAAATTTAACAAAATAAAAAATAAAAATGTCAACCACAGGAGACAATGCCATGTACTTTCCAAAGAAGTACACAAATTTATATGCTTCCTAAGAAATGCATAAGTTAAACAATATGGACACATC
Source organism: Panthera tigris (assembly GCF_018350195.1). Taxonomy (NCBI): domain Eukaryota; kingdom Metazoa; phylum Chordata; class Mammalia; order Carnivora; family Felidae; genus Panthera; species Panthera tigris. The sequence continues at coordinate 97,379,055 of NC_056662.1, read as the reverse complement.
ATTTAAATTTTTCCCATGTAATGAATACCAAATCCTATCTCTTTACTGTCTTGATTTGTATTTTCTAGTTATGGATGATATTTAATATCTTACCTTATGTTTATAAGTATACTGCTTCCTCTTCTATTAAATATTTATGTGTTTTACCTTTTTTTCTATTAGTTACATGAGTTTACTGATTTGTAGGATTGTGAACAGCATCTTGATAGCCAATCCCTTGATAATTATGGGTATCAAAAATATATTTTCTGCTATTTGTTACTACAGTTCCACTTATGTGGAAGGGGTCCTTAGGTGAACAAGAAAGGATAACTTCTGTCATTTCCTTTACAATCAGTACTTTTGGGTCATGTTTAAGAAATTATTGCATATTCCAGGTTGTAAAATGTATTAACCTACATTCTCTAATGACAGTATTTAAGTTTAACAACAAATCCTTAATTTTTCTGAGGAAGGGATCCAATGTCATATTATTAAAATATAAATATTTTTGTAACTATTTTATTGAAAAAATCTTTTTTCCATACTAATTTTACATGCTTCTTTTGAACATATACCAAAATTCAATCCCTATATAGACCTGTTTTAAGGCAGTCATTCTCATACACTTATCAACTTGGTGACAAATATACTAATATCATACTTAATACGTATTAATAAACATAACTTGGTAATATATCTGGAGGCAAAGTCCTGCATTTCTTGTTAAGATTTTTGTCAGTAATTTGGGTTTAAGAAAAATTAGGGGCACCTGCGTGGCTCAGACAGTTATGCATCTGACTTCAGCTCAGGTCATGATCACACAGTTCATGAGTTCAAGCCCTGCATCAGGCTCCATGCTGATTGTGGGAAGCCTGCTTGGGATTCTCTCTCTTTCACTCTTTCTCTGCCCCTCACCTCCTTGGCTTTCTCTTTCTCTCAAAATAAATAAACTTAAAAAAATAAATCACGTAATCATTTTCCATGAAAAATCTACTGATATTACTGGAATTATATTGAATCTCTTTATCAATCTGACATTAAACAACAACTTTATAAACTCGCCTTCTCTTTACTAAACATTGTATATCTTTTCAGTTATCTAAATTGTTAATTTTACTTATTTAAGTTCTACACTTTCTATACATACCAATTTTGAATATCTCTGGTTACAGACATAGGTAACTTATATTCAGTGCTACTACTAGGAAATGTCTTTTTTTTTAATATTATATTTTTGACTTGTTTGCTTTTCCATTGAATTTTCTTATTTTGTTTTAAATTTCCATCTATTTCAACACTTTTGTTGGGATTGGCTCTGCCAAATGCTTAATGTCTTTGAAGTATTAAAAAAAGTTTAAATATGTTATATTATTTAAAAGCCTGCACAGCAAGGCAAGCAAGTTTGGAAATTTTAAAAATTAACTGCATTATGTATAGTATTACAAAGACTTTCTTTGGCCTTGAAGATAATGGCTTTAAATGCAGGCTAATTGGAATAATAATTTAATTTGTCTCTATATGTGCTTGCCTGAAAGGTTCTTTCACCCAAAGATACAAAAGTACATTATAAATATCCTTATTTTTCCCTCCCTTCCTCCTACTTCATTCCTTCATTTTTTCTTGTTTTTAATTTTTATCTGCTTATTTAAATTTTCAAAAGAGACAGAGATGCCAGAACATTTCCAGGCAGGATGCTGCAGAGCCTGAGAGAATCCCAGGCTGCCTTTACTGATGATGTCTCTCTCCTCCTCCTTTCCTTTCTCCTCCAACCCCTCCCTCCCCCTCTTCTAACTCCTCCTCTTCCTCTTTCCTCTCTCCCCCAAAATAACAGTATTAAATAAAGGAAAACCAAGTTTTACAAATCTACAATATCAATTTACATTGAAAAATTTAATGAATTGAAAAATTAGCACAAAAACTAAAAGTATAATGTTCAATCTATAAAATAATCATAAGAATTTCATATATGAAATAAAATACAGTCCAGGACAGGTAATGTCATCTTTAGTGGGCAGTTTTAAAATACATCATGAGCATTTTTCAGAAATGTACCATTTTTCTGTAACTTTAGTTCTTGGGGAAGTGCCTCAGGCGGTCTTACATGAATGTGATTCAGAAAAATGGCTATTCTGTCCGTCCCTTTTCTCTGGGCATTGTTCCTGGCCTTGCCAGGGCTGGTTAGTACAGCTAGTGCCCAACCTAAAATCATACCATGGTAACAATATCTTTAAGGGGCCTGGGTGGCTCAGTCTGTTAAGCATGCAACTCTTAATTTTGGCTCAAGTCATGATCTCATGGTTCGTGAGTTTAAGCCCCACGTCACATTCTGTGCTGACAGTGTGGAGCCTGCTTCGGATTCTCTCTCTCTCTCCCTCTCTCTCTGCACCTCCCCTGCTTGCTCTCTCTCTCTCTCTCTCTCAGAAATAAAAATATAAAGATACAAAATAATAATATCCTTACTTTTACTTGCTATTTAGCTGAAGTTGACTGGAAAAGACCATAATTATTGTTGAAACTAGAAACTTGACCCCATAAATATTGGAAATCTTGTATGCTACAACCAGAAGTGACAGTCATAGCCTTTGAGAGATTTTACCAATGTAGTGATCAGAATGTTGAGTAGTAAACCAAGAGAGAACAGATATCATCAATTAGAAAGAGGAGGAAAGGGCCTCCTGGGTGGCTCAGTTGTTTAAGCATCTCTTGATTTTGGCTCAGGTCATGATCTCGTTTTCACGAGATCAAGCCCCACATGTCAGGCTTTGCACTGACAGTGTAGAGCCTGCTTGAGATTCTGTCTCCCTCTCTCTCTACTTCTGCCCCATTCATGTGCATGTTCTCTCTAAATAAATACATAAACATTAAAAAAAAGAGGGAAAAATGACCTTTAAACAGCACATGTGCAACATATCCAATATCGTTCCAGTGATATCACTGCTGCAGAGACAATTACTTTATCCCGTTCATTGGGACACATTCTCCAGCAGTACCCTTAAGACTGGTACCACCTTGAAAAAAGAAAAACAAAACATCTTTTTCCTATTTATTTGGAATCGTTATCTCTTTTTAGCTGTTTCTTGCCCTAGCTGAGTGAATATTAGGATTGCATTCTGAGGACAGAACTTTAAGAATTTCTTGAAAGTAGTAGTAAGTACAAACTTTGAAGGTACTTAGGAAAAACTAAATAGTTAAAACTAATCTGATCTTTCCGTCCATAAGGTAATAATGGCAGTCTAGCCACATGGGTCTGCTCAGAAATGAAGGCAAGTGGGACAGGTACAGATACAGTTATTTTACTATTAGGTTAGCAGCACTGACCTCTACAAATGATGAACAGTATCATGAATTGTGGAGTGAGATAATCTGGGCTCAAATATCAGCCTAGCTATCTACCAGGTGTGTGGCCTGCAATATATTTTTCAAATGTTCGTAAGTTTTAGTCCCTCTTTTATCAAATATGGACAAACATTAACCTAAATGTCAACCACTGCTATTATTTACTATTATTACTGTTATTGCTATCATGATCATCATCATCATCATTATTATATCATTAATATGTGGTAAAATAAGAGATTGTAACTGGCTTATGCTTCCTGATGCAAATATATTAAATCCAATGGATTTATATAAAATGAACTTTCAAGGAGGCAAGGACTCCTGGGTAAATCATATTCTGTATTAAGCAAACAGAAAATGTTAGTTTTTAAGAAAATAATAGTATACAAAGCAGTTTAATAGATTAACAATTTACTATCAATTACTTATTATATATCACTCTAAACTTTGTACATTTTTCTTTACAACTCCTAGAAGGCAGAATTGTTACCCTCAAATAGGTGTGCAAATAAGCACACTGATACTAATGAAAGATACTTAACTTGCTAAAGTGTTTAACAAACTACAGGTGAAAGATTCAGGACAAAATCAGTGCTTTTGCCAGACTATAATGGTAGTGGCTTCAATCCACTTCACCTTGATTATTAAATGGTATGAGACCTGGGTCTCTGTTATCATCGGTAACCATTCTTCTTCTCCCTAAAGTCTAAGTCATGGCTCAGATTCCCAGGCATTGCTTTAGCTCATATTTACAATTTTAAAACAACAATTAAAAGGGGAGAAGCAAAATAGGTAAAGGGGTATCTCCCACTCCCCTTTACCCATTTTGCTTCTCCCCTTTTAATTGCTGTCCTTTATCAGGGAATAAATAAGTCAAGGGGATAAAAGGTACAGCATAAGAAATATAGTCAATGGTATCGTAATAGTGTTGTCTGGTGGCAGATGATAGCTACAGTTATGAGTACAGCATATACAGTTGCTGAATCACTATGCTGCACACCTGAAACTAGTATAACATTGTGTGTCAAGTATATTTCAATTTAAAAAAGGTCATACCATGGGGCATCCGGGTGGCTCAGTCAGTTAAGCGTCCAACTTTTGGTTTGGGCTCAGGTCATGATCTTACAGTTCTGAGTTCAAGCCCTGCATCAAGCTTCACACTGACAGTGCACAGCCTGCTTGGGATTCTCTCTCTCCCTCTCGCTGTCTGCCACTCCCCTGCTTTCTCTGTCTCTCTCTCAAAATAAATAAATAAAAATAAACTTGAAAAAAAAGAGTAAAAGGTTATACGGTATTTATCACCATAAATATTGTGTATTTTAACTACAGAGCAGTGTTATAGTTGGGCCAAAATTTATGATGTGTGTATATTTAATTTAAACTATTTCTATACATAACGGGAACCCTCTTGCACTGTTGGTAGGAATGCAAACTGGTGCAGCCACTCTGAAAAACAGTGTGGAGGTTCCTCAAAAAAATTAAAAATAGAACTATCCTATGACCCAGCAATAGCACTACCAGGAATTTATCCAAAGGATACAGGAGTGCTGATTCATAGGGGCACGTGTACCCCAATGTTTACAGCAGTGCTTTCAACAATAGCCAAGTTATGTAAAGAGCTTAAGTGTCCATCAAATGATGAATGGATAAAGAAGACATGGTTTATATATACAATGGAATACTACTTGGCAATGAGAAAGAATGAAATCCTGCCATTTGCAGCAATGTGGATGGAACTGGAAGGTATTGTGTTAAGTGAAATAAGTCAGTCAGAGAAAGGCACATATCATATGTTTTCACTCATACGTGGAACTTGAGAAACTTGACAGAAGACCATAGGGGAACTGAAGGGGAAAAAATAGTTACAAACAGAGAGGGAGGGAGGCATACCATAAGAGACTCTTAAATACAGAGAACAAACTGAGGGTTGATTGGGAGGGGGCGGGGGAGAGGGGAAAATGGGTGATGGGCATGGATGAGGGCACTTGTTGCGATGAGCACTGGATGGTGTATATAAGCAATGAATCACAGGAATCTACCCCCAAAATCAAGAGCACACTGTATACACTATGTTAGCCAATTTGACAATAAATTATATTAAAATTTTTTTAAATGAACTATTTCTATACATTCATCACCAGAAAATTGTTTTAAAATGTTTCCCTAAATATTTATTCTTTAAAAAATGATTTTTAATGAAATTATCCAGTTATACAGTGTGAAAAATTGGGATAATCCTTGGCATGTAAAGTTTTGCTTTGGACAATTTGAATCTGGCCATCCAACACATTAGCATTTGAAAGTGATACAACTGCAAAACAATTTGAAGCTAAAACGAAACTACCAGAGATGAGACATTTGATTAGGCCAAAATTATTCTTTATAAATGCAGCTAGACATCATCATCATCACTATTATCATTATTATTATTTTGAACTTAAGACGAGTTTTTTTCAGCCACAGCTTACTCAAACAAATTAATTAGGTCACATTTCATTTGGTAGAAGATATTATACTTTCTAACTAAATAGCTATTAATTGGAATTTATAGATGTGATGTCGGTATTATATAGACTAGGCAATAAACATCTTACAATTAAACTAGTAACAATACAAAGTGAAATATTTATGCATATTGTTTTTTCCTTGAAAATCTTATACTCTCAGAATTATAACTTTAGCCTCTTAGTGTACATCAGATTACTGGAAAGGAAGCTATAGTAATAACAGGGCTCACTGATGTTTACAAGAAAAAAAACTATCACTGAGTCCCTAAATCCTCCTCTCTGCCCTTTTCTGAACTATAAATATTAGACTTAATCTTTAGATGTAATTTATTAGATTGATTTGTAAATTTAATTAAAATACCTATTATATTACTTGCATATATAATAAATAATGACATTAATTTGGAGTATATGGGTCATATCTTTACTGACCCATATTGATATTTATAAAAAACAATGATTTTACTCTTTTTAAAATTTCTACAGCTTAACTCTAGTCTGCTGGAGCTCTTTTTTTCTTTACTATTAGTATTATTAACAGAGAAATATCATCATAATATGCATATCTAGACAATTTTAAAGAAATATAATCTCTCCCTAAGAAAAGGTAATATATGTGCACAATAATAAAAACCAAAGTAAATAAAAAGCTATTTCCCTGATACTTGCTCCCGTCATCCTCCAAGACTCAGAATGTGGGAGGGATAAGAAACATAACATTTCTATTTAGCTCTAAGTAATTCAAAGTCAGTGCCAAAGCTACAGAACATCTCTTTCTACTAATCTAGTATTTTCCCAGTGGATTATTCTATAAATTGGGCTGACCTCATTTTCAGGGATAAATATAGAGGATTTATACTGAGTTTAGTTAAGATCTGCAAACGTATAGGAATTCTTTTATTAGGAAGATATAAAGTGTGTCTATAATAAACATTTTTTAATTTGAACATTTTGTATAGTTGAAACTATAACCATCTATACTCAGTTTATTGTCCACATCAACAGCATTTTACTCTTCAGCTCTCTTCACTAATAAAATTCTACAGTCTTCATCAATATGATTTTGTTATTCCAGGAAATTCTTGTCCAGCAAGACAAAGGTTGTAAATAACATTACTGTTTGTTCCACAGACTTTCTGAATAATCCACTTGAATACGCATAAGACTGCTCAACTTTTCAGTAGATACCATGAAATAATTGTTTACTCTCCAAAGCTTCTGAAATGAGTGCTTTGCTATTACATCCATGAATTCTAAAATATATTATGTTCCTTACCCAATCTTAATCAAATTCCTGAACTGAAACAGCTACCTTAAGCCAAACTCCAAAACCCCACAAATATCCCCTACTGATACTGACACTCTGTCCAGGTAGGACTTTTCCTTACTGGAATATTCCAGGAACCCAGCTTTGACTTAACAACACATTGCCTTGGTGGTATTTTGAGAAGGTGACATTGAACAAAAGTTTGCCACTTGTATTTTCTATTACTAGGTATATATTGTATATTTGAAGGTAAACACAAATTCTAGTCTGTAGTTCTAAAAGAAAGGCTGCTAACAGAATTTCAGTGTGATGTTTCTCCTATACCTCATGTCTGCAGACAATGTCTGTAAATTATTATTACTTTATTTGTATAATAGTTTGATTTATACGTTAAACTTCAGATCAGGAACCATAATAGGTAGGGGATATCTTATTATCACATTATTTTCATATTCTTGCCAAGAAGGGTGATCTGAGGCAATTGACCCCCCCCCCCACCAAGGTCATAAAGCAAGCAAACCAAAAAACAAGGACTTAAACCGAGGTGTTTGGACAACTGTATCAGTTGTCATCTATCTTGAACAGGTGGTAGGCATTATTTCCATCTGTGGAATTAGTCACCCATGAAATTACTTTTGTCCATTAAAAACATTTAATCATAAAAAAGATAGAGTCCTGTATCACCAGATAAAACTTAAGAATCCTCACTTTTAGATTAAAATGTCTGGTCCAAGGACACCATGTCACTTTAGAGATCTGAAACTTCCTCAGTTGACTTCACCCCTCTGTTATATATTTAATAATAAGAGTAGAAAAACCATATGCTTTATTGACTTAATTTCCTATTTGAGGAAATTGTTATTTATTGTTGGATTCCTGTTAATTGAAAACACACTGCAAAGTAATGCTAAGCCCAATCAGGCTTGACTGTATCATTTGTCCACAACAGGTTATGTTGTTTAGTATTTGCTAAAATTAATTAAAATTAATTCTAAAATTAATTATTTAGGAACTCATCACTTTTGGGTAATAAAAAAACCCACCAGTATCTTGTTAGAAAACAGCAAAAAACTTAAGTTATGAATTATACCAATGTTCCTGGTACGTATCATGAAAAGTTACTGGGGTTAATTTTTGGTATTTGTCAAATGAAGGGTGATGAAATCTGGTTGTAGCTCTAACACCAAATCTATTTTTTTAATTATTAAAACCAATAAAATAATGATTTATTCTTGACAATGCAAGATGAGATAAATAATTAGGCATATAGGTAAACCAACTATACTTGAGAAGGGGAAGAATTAAAAACAGATACTCTAACATTAAATTTTTTCTTTATATTGTGTCAAGAGCATTCCTGCTGGTATTTTAATTTCTTAAATGTGCATGGTTACAAAGGCACTGTCTGAGGCTTGATGACAACTTAAAATGTAGCTGTCTGGACTAGAAAATTGTTCAACTCAAGATATCTCTGGCAAATGAGTGCACTGTTATGGCTGAGTTAATTAAAATGTTTTGTATTATTGAATGGGAGTCTAAGGAAATGATAATCCCTATTACCTGGTAGTGGGGCAATGAAAGAAACTGAAGATAAATTGCAAGTCAGAAAAAGATATATTTAGTGACAGTAGTCAGCAAGGTAAAACATTCCTTTAAAGATACCCAAGCATTTTTACATGTTTCCTCTAATGAACCAGACTAGGAGTGACTTAAGAATTGCACTCTTTAAATGACATGCTCCTAAACTTTAAACACTTCTTCAGTCTGTTCAAGACTGTAAAGATGAAACACATCGGAAGACAAAAAATATGTTTTTTCCTCCAGATTTTTCTCACTGTGGCTGTAGAGCATCACAACATATAAAGTAATACTTAGGTTAAGATTTATTCCAATTTTAAAATTACCTGACATACCAATTTTTTTTTCCCACCACAGCATTTTTCTCTACCTTCCAGAAAGAAGAGATGGCTCTTCTGTGGCTAATATAACAGACCTACTAATGAGCAATACGGCTCAATGCAGGGACAGGAAAAGACATCACAAGCTGGAACTTGACAGGGAGTGAGGACTTAAGGCCGAAGACTGAGAAAACACACCAGGGACAATTTGGGGGCTGATTGTACAAGTCAGAAAAGAAATATACCTGTGTTTGTCAGAGTTATTGGTTGCAAGCATTTAAAACTATGTTGGTTATCTTAAACTAAATAAACAGACTGTACACAGCCTCACAGAATGGGTAGTTGCCTAGAGAACCAGAATTGGGAAATAGGTGGGAGGCAAGGTAGTCCTGCAAAGCCAAGAAACAGGATGCACTAGAACTACCTTGCATGTGAAACAAAACCATTATGCAATCTTACGTACACCTAAACAGACACACGGGCAATGCACATTCTGTGCACATGTACACACACATCTGATCATATTTTGTAAAGGGAATTGTATTATATAATCTTTATTGTATTTTTCTCACTCGTGATGCCTTAACAATTCCTTTCTTCCATATCTGATATAGCTCTAGTGCTTTATTTTTCCAATAACTACATAATATTCCACGTACCATAAATTATTAATCTACCTTCTTTAAATGGGTATTCCAGTTGTGGGGGCTCTACTAAGTTTATATAGTAAACATTTTGTACATATGTAATTAGGAATTGATACTTTTTATTTCTATGGGATAGATCCCCAATAACAGAATCATTAGAATATTATATAATTTTAAATTTTAAATAGCTTCACTACAACAGTTTTTGAAACTTGTAACATTTATATGCCTACCATTAATTTACAAAAACATAAAAATATGCTTCACCCAATTCCCTCTCCTACCCCACCCCTTGAGCACTACTAAAACCTATTAGGTTAAAGTAAACAATCACTAACTTTCTCTTTGTTTCTCATCACCTGGAGCTCAGAGTCTGTGCCTTGACTGTACCAAGCATATGCTTCTTCCGTGCTTGTAGAATGAGGACAGGAAGCATTTTTCTACTTCAGCTTTCTCATTTTATAGCAGGCATTGACTCTCATCAATACTTACTATATCACAGATGATGCAACAAATAGGAGCTAATAAATGTTTAAGTTCACCAGTAGCGCCTAGGCAGGCATTATCTGTTTAGAAATTTCACATTTCCTAGAATTTGAAATGCTACGTACCTATACATAAACATCTCAGTCCAAAGAGTCCTGTTTTCCCTAGTGTAGGGAATGTCAGTCCATGAATTTTATACTGAGCAGCTTAAAAAGATTTGAAGCAAGTGATGAGGATGTTCAAATACTGGGCACTGCATGATCTCAGAGTTTCGTAAAAGCTGAAGCCACTGAGACAGTTGTACTATTAAAAATAGCAAGATTTAGGAGCACCTGGGTGGCTCAGTCGATTAAGCACCTGATCCCTGATTTCAGCTCAGGTCAGGATCTCACAGTCATGAGATGGAGGTGTCGGGATGCATGTTGAGCATGGAGCCTGCTTAAGATTCTCTCCCTCTCGCTCTGCCCCTCTACCCCACTACCCAACACGTGCACACTCTCTAATTAACTTAATTTAATTTAATTTAATTTAATTTAATTTAATTTAATTTAAAAAATAACAAGATTTTGGGGCGCCTGGGTGGCTCAGTTGGTTAAGCATCCAGCTTCGGCTTAGGTCAAGATCTCAAGGTTTGTGGGTTCGAGCCCCACATCAGGTTCTGTGCTGACAGCTCAGGGCCTGTATCCTGCTTCGGATTCTGTGTCTGCCTATGTCTCTGCCCTTCCCCCATTCATGCTCTGTCTCTCAAAATGAATATTTTTTTTTTTAAATAACAAGATTTAGTTTAATTAATTGATTCCATCTCAGCACTACAGACATCATGGTTGTATAATTCTTTTTCTGAGGTAAGTCCAGTGTATTGTAGGATACTCAGCAGCATCCTTGGCTTCTACCCTCTAGAGGCAGTCCCCACAAAGTTGTTATAAACCAAAATGTCTCCAGACATTGCAAAACATGCCATGGGAGAATTTTTCCCTAGTGGAGTACCACTGGTTTATTTTAAATAAAAAGAGATTAGAGTTTGAAAATTTGATCTCACAATGCGTAGTATTCAGTTACGAATATTTTTATATTTTGGTGGGGGTGGGTAAGAGCTTGTTAAGTGAAAATCTTACAGTGGTGTACTGCTCTTTAAACAGACAAGTGAAACAAATGATAGTAATACTGCCTTGATTTTGTCAGGACTTTTATTTTGAACTATTTTCTTATTTCTCTGCAAGGTATTTGTAGGAAAGATTCAGTTTTGAAGCAACATCACAAGCATGAATAATTTGAGCAGCTTTGGCTTGAAAGATGGCTAAATCTGAAGGATTTATAGTTAGGAAAGTCAGAAGAGTAGTAGCTCTAAACTCTATTGTCAGCAGAATTTTATTAAAACTTGGCAATGCATCTTGCCAAATACCTGAAGGTCTCCATTCTGTTGTAAGATGAAGACTCTATGGACAAAGATTTATACAATAAAAAGTTGATGAGGAAGACTAGGTGTAAATGAGAGTGGTTTATCCCACAGTTCATCTTTTTATATTTAAAAGACATGCAAAAACAAATCTTATATATATATAATCTTATATATATATATATATATATATATATATATATGTGTGTGTGTATACATATATATATGTGTATACATATATATATATGTATACACACACACACACCCCATATGTATATACATGTGGTATATACACATATACATATATACACACATATATATATGTATACACACACACATATAAAAACACAATTAATCAACCATAAGTTATTTACTGAAGACCTAAAAAGTTCAGATCAATATGATAGCTTCTGTTACTGATGGGTGTGGGTGTGGGAGATTTAAAAAGATCTAAAATAACAGATCATATATATAATCTGTATAACATCAAGGTGATGGCAAATGTGTCTGAAAATAATGTATACTGGTCTTTACCATTAACTGTCAAATGAATGTCATCCAAATTTCTTAACAATGGCTGATATAGACTCCTTTTCGATTTCTTGTAAATAAATATTATTTAAGAAAATAAATGTGACCATTGCACTTGATCTATAACTATGTTTATGCATCAGAAATTTTAGTTTTGTTATCCTTAAAGCATTGGACTTATCAAGTTTATGCATCCCTTTACTTTATAATAATATTCTCCAACATAATAAATGCAAGCCAACTGGCAAAATTTATGTATGCATATGTGTGCATATTTGGTAAAATTATACATGTATATATGTAAAGTATATATAACCTACGTATATATGTATGTATATATATATAAATATATATGTATATATACACACACATACACACACATATGTTCATATTGATTTTTCTAGTTTCCTAATGTACAGTAAATTACGATGTACATCCAGGCTCTTAATAATACCTTCCTTTTAATAAATTCAGTTAAACAAGTATGTTTACATGCAAACTTAGTATCTTTTAGATGTGAGATATCTCTCCTTTGTTTTATTGTCCATATTTTTTATTAATATATGAGTTCAAATCTGTTCAGTTTATAAGGTCCTTGTTAGGAAAATTATTTCAGAATCTGTATTACATTGTTCTCAACTTTTATACATAATAGCTTTTCATTCAAACACATTGAATAAGTTACTTAAAAATGACAACAGAGGTTTAAAAAAAGACAAAATAATTATATAAGATAAAATTTAGTAACTGTAGAATAATGTACTAAATGAAAATTGGACTTTTATTTAAAAATGTCACTTGGGTTCTAGACAGGAGCCCCCAGCATATTCTTTGCTAACTTTTCATCAGATTTTATATGGAGACAGTATAGAAGATGAAAACTCACATCACCAGTCTAAATAAGACTAGTTAGAAATCTATCATCAAAGTTCAGCAGGTTATATAGTACATAGTCTATCTGTAGCTGAGTGAAATCCTCTGTCAGAAATTAGGAAGTAAAAAGAAACACCAGGAAGTAGTCCATTCCACTTTTTTCTCCTTCGACCACCTGGATCAGAAAGACAAAGCCTTAACATATGCCCATAGCCCTGAAATTGATTCCTCGACCAAATGGCCTTTGGCCACCAGAAAATCATCTCCCTTATCTCCTCACATATATGTATCTTAGTCAGTCATATCAATATCTGGAAAATCGTAAGAAAGTATTTGTGTGGGTCCATTTAGATGGACTGTATCACAATCTGTGTGATAATCATTTACAATTGCCACAAGACAGAAAGGAAGCATAATGATAATTTTGGCAAAGAATTAGTGACACTAATTATTTATTTCTTTATGTGTTCAGAGTGAAGCAGGAGAAGTCTTATGTTTCAAAGCAACAGAATTATATAGAATCAAAAACTGCTACAGGAATTTAGAACTGGTATAAAGTCATTAAATATCTGCCTATCATCTCTCTAGATCTAATAAAGAGATCTGATCAGTACTTACTGATCAGAGGTATGCGAAGGGCAATAATCAAAGCCTATTTATAGACAAAATTGATGCAGAAGGTTCATCTTACTGAATGATGAAGAAACACACCAAAAAAAAAAAAAAACTAACAATATAAGGCTTATTAAAAATTAAGCCAGACTGAGTAAAAAGGCATGTCACTATACACTAAGTAGAGGTAGATAACTAAAAATAATTTACTACAAAAGTGAAACGAATTTAATTTAAAAATAACTTAAAGGGGCGCCTGGGTGGCTCAGTCGGTTGAGCGTCCGACTTCGGCTCAGGTCACGATCTCGCGGTTCGTGAGTTAGAGCCCCACGTCGGGCTCTGGGCTGATGGCTCAGAGCCTGGAGCCTGCTTCCGATTCTATGTCTCCCTCTCTCTCTGCCCCTCCCCTGTTCATGCTCTGTCTCTCTCTGTCCCAAAAATAAATAAACGTTAAAAAAAATTAAAAAAAAATAACTTAAAAATAATTTACTACAAAATATAGAGGAAGAAAAACTACATGTGAAGGTATCACCTTTGTAGAAAAACACAAGTTGGAAATGAGAGAAAAAGCCGACTAGATGAAATGAAAAGAAGATAGGGAAGATAAGAATAGCAAATGAATTACAAACACCAAAATAAATGGAAAATAGTAATTGAAATTACTTAAGACTCATTTTTGAATGATTTTTTTCTCCAGAAAATGATCAGAGTGTGCTTGATATGGTAAAAAAAAAAAATGAACCAAATTAAAATCATCATCATCATCATCATCATCATCATCAGTAATATTACTACAAACCTTTCCTAAAATTTCTGACTATATCAAATAAAAAGAGTTGCTCACATCCAAGGAAAATAAAAGAACTATATCTTGTCATAACTCTATGCTTTCAAAAGACATTATTACAAAGACAAATGCCTTTAGATTTATAGGCATTATAAAAAGAAAACAAGTGGCCTACAAAGAAGAAAAAACTCAGTTGGCATCACACTTCTGATTATCACTCCATGTTGGAAAGCAGCTAAGCATCTGCAACAGATTCATGGAGGAAGACTGTTTTTGTGCCAATAAGTTCTCATCCAGTAATGTTCCCTTTCAAGTATGAAATCAACAGAAGTGTATTTCCCAGATAGGCAAAAATGTGCCCTGTGTGAAATAAATATTCAAAAAAGTGAACAAGATATGTATGTATGTAAAACAATACTGTATAAATGATGAAATAAACTATATTGTAGAATTTCCTCTTTCACTCAGCTAATCATATGTGTTTATTATCCAAGCTAAAAGGTTTAGAATATTTGACACCATGCTTACAAAAGAGCCCTGTCCTCCCTACCTGGCATCAAAGTTAAAGGGCTTTCTAATCTAAGTAATACCCATTACCTACATGTGACCAAGCAGTCACATCTCTGGAAACAACCTGCAGTTTTTCCCTTTTTTTTCAGTATTTTGCTTAACATGATGTTACAGTCTATATTAGTCAAGGTTCTCCAGAAAAACAGAACCAATAGGATACACATTAGGAGATAAATTTATTTTAAGGAATTGAATCACATGACTGGGGGACTGACAAGTCTGAAATTTGCAGTACGGGCTAGAAATTCTACCAGCAGTCAATATTGCAGGTTTAACTCCAAGGAAGTTTGGAAGTTAAACCACTTTTTGGGGTCCTTCAGTATTTTCTGTTAAGGCCTCCAACTGACTGGATGGATCTACCCAAGTTATAGAGATTAATTTATCCAAAGTCTACCTATTTATGTGTTAATCACATCTAAAATATACTTTCACAGTGACATTTAGACAAGTGTTAGACCAAAAAGAAAACAACCACAGCAACAACAACAACAACAACAACAAAAACAAAAACAGTACCACAGGATAGCCAAGCTGACACATAAAATTAACTTTCACACAAATGATTCATATGGTCACTAAAAACTTGATAAAAGTAGGCCTTAGGCTGGTTTGGTTTGAATATTCTTTACCCAAAAATTGCACATCTGCATAATGCTATAAATAAATATGTATAGTTGACTGAATAGACAGAGGTTGACAATGTATTGTCATAGAGTATTTTCATTATGCTATAAGAAATTCATGGGAGGTAGAGGGGGCCAAGACGGTAACGGCATGGAAGTTATTTCACATCTCTCATCCCTGAAATGCAGCCAGATCAATACCAAACCACTTTGTACACCTAGAATACTGATTTGAGGATTAACACAACAATCAGTACAACATGAACCACAGAACTCAGTAGGTATGCAGCATGGAGAGGTGAACTGGTGGAGAAAGAAGCCATGGACGGAGGGAGCTGTTTTTGCTTGTGGAGAGAGGACAGAGATGGGGGTAGAGTATAGGAAAAGCAACCCCTCCCCCCAAAAAGCAGCTGAAAACATAGAGGAAGAGTGGAAACAGCCACAAGGGACTGAACAAAAAAGGGAGAAAGGAAAAAGGAGAAAGGAGAGGATTTAAATTCCATTAAGACTCTTATAAACAGGGGGAGCGGAGAGTCTGAAACTCCACAGGTCAATACCTGGCAGAGCTCTGGTATGAAGAGAGAATACCCAAGAGCAGAGTCCAAGGTCCGAGGGGTCTAAGGGCCACACGGAGAGAGGTAGCCCCCCTGCTTGGAGGACATTTGGTAAAAGCTGTGCAGCCTTCACACAGGCAAGGGTCCCTGAAGACCCTGGAAATCAGCCAAATTCGTTGGTGTTTGAACAAGAACGTTTGGGGTAAAGCCTGGTGACAGATGTGCGTTGTGATTTGCCATAGTCCCTGAAATGCTGATGCTACACAATTATGCAAACTTTTTCTGGGGCAGGCTGGCACCTAGCTGCAGTCTCTGGGCATCAGCAGCTACATGGTTGTGCAAATGTTCCTGGGGGTGGGCCAGCACCTGACCATTGCTCAATGAGAGCCTCCCCCCAAGGGTCTGAGTGGGTCAAGGCCTCAGACCCTCAGAAGTGAGGGGTTGGGAAACATAGCCCCATCTCAGATAAAACTCCAGAGGAATGTGCCAGGCAGCCTGACAGCTTGGTCACAGATGGTATAGAAGTGGGGAGTGGACAGAAGACACAGACAAAGGAGAGGAGCTTAAGTGCTAATCGGGAGAGCACAGAGTTCTGAAACTAGAGACTGGGTAGCTTGGTGAAGCCATTTTCACCCCTTCCATGCATGTGCATACACGCCTACACATGCCACAACAATCCACCCCAGTAAGCTAAGCAGCGCCATCTAGTGAAGAACAGAGCCGTTACATTAGGCTCTGCCCTAATGGGCCACTCTGCAAGTGGGCCAAATGCACTCTTGACGAACACCATAAGTCTCTTCTCCTACTTAATTTACGGATTATAAAGTGCTTCCTAGTTTGACTTCTAGGGGAAACTGGATGTAATTTCAATCATATTTCATTCTGTTTGCTGGTCCATCTATTCAATTTATTCTTCTTTTTTCTTTTATTTTTTTATTCTTGAATACAGAAAGAGAAAAAATATTATTTTTATTTTCCATATTTATATAAAATATATTTTTATTTAATTTTTTCTACTATAGCTTTACTTTATGGTAATTTTTTAAATTCTATTTTACTTTCATCATTTCATTTTATTCAATTTTATTATATTCATTTTTTTCAAATTTTCAAATGTTTTCATTTTTTTCTTCCTTTATTTTTCTTTCCTTTTTTTCTCCATTTGATCAAACTTTCTTTCAACAACCAGATCAAAACACACCTAGGATCTAGCATCCTTTATTTGATTTATTTGTGTTGTTTTTAATTTTTTAATTTTAATTTTTTTCACTTTATTAATTCCTTTCTTCCTTCAAAATGATGAAATGAAGGAATTCACCCCAAAAGAATACTAGCTGGGGTTGAAAATAGATTAAATTACCTTTCTGTGGAGATAAAAGATGTAAAAGCTACTCAGGATGAAATTAAAAATGCTATAACTGAGCTGCAATCTTGAATGGATGTCACAGAGGCAAGGATGGATGAAACAGAGCAGCAAAACAGTGACACAGAGGACAAACTTATGGAGAATAATGAAGCAGAAAAAAAAAGAGGGAGGCTAAGGCAAAGGAACATGATACAAGAATTAGAGAACTTAGTGACTTGTTAAAGAATAACATCAGAATCATAGGGATCCCAGAAGATGAAGAGAGGGGAAAAAGGGTAGAAGTTCATGTAGCGGAAAACTTTCCTAACCTGGGAAAGACACAGACATCAAATCCAGGAAACACAGAGAACTCCCATTAGATTCAACAAAAGCACCCATAAACAAGGCATATTATAGTCAAATTCACAAATCCTCAGGTGAGGAAAGAATCATGAAAGCAGCAAGGGAAAAGAAAGTCCTTAACCTACAAGGGAAGACAGATCATGTTCGCAGCAGACCTATCCACAGAAACCTGGCAGGCCTAAAAGGAGTATATTCAATGTGCTGAACTGGAAAAACATGCAGCCAAGAATTCTTTAACCAGAAGACAGTCTTTCAGAATAGGAGAGATAAAACATTTCCCAGACAAACAAAAATTAAAGGAGCTCGTGACTACTAAACCAGCCTTGCAATTTTAAGGGGGACTCTCTGAGGGGAGAAAGGACAAAAACAAACAAACAAACAAACAAACAAACAAACAAAGACCAAAAGAAAAAAAGACTAGAAGGGACCAGAGAACACCACCAGAAATTCCAACTCAACGTGGAACATAATGGCAATAAATTCATATCTTTAAAACTGACTCTAATGTCAATGGACTAAATGCTCCAATAAAAAGGCATAGGGTAACAATGGATAAGAAAACAAGACCTATTTATATGCTGTTTACAACAGACCCATTTTAGACCAAAACACACTTGCAAGTAAGGGGATGCAGAACCATCTATCATGCTAATGGTCACCAAAAGAAAGCCAGAGTAGCCATCCTTTTATCAGACAAACTAGATTTTAAAATAAAGACTGTAACGAAAGATGAAGAAGGGCGTTATATCATAATTAAGGGGTCTATCCACTAGGAACATCTAACAATTGTAAACATTTATGCTCCAAACGTGAGAGCTCCCATATACATAAATCAATTAATTACAAACATAAAGAAACTCATTGATAATATGACCATAATAGTAGGGGACTTCAACACCCCACTAACAGCAAAGGACAGATCAACTAAACAGAAAATCAACAAGGAAACAATGGCTTGGAATGACACACTAGACAGATCAACTTAACAGATATATTCAGAACGTTTCATCCTAAAGCAGAATACACATTCTTCCAAGTGCACAGGAATATTCTCCAGAATAGATCACATACTGGGACGCAAATCAGCCCTCAACAAGTACAAAACAATCGAGATCATACTGTGCATATTTTCAGATCACAACACCATGAAACTCTCAATCAACCACAAGAAAAAAATTGGAAAGGTAACAAATAATTGGAGACTAAAGAACATCCTACTAAAGAATGAACTGGCTAACCAAGAAGTTAAAGAGGAAATTAAAAAGTACACAGAAGCCAATGAAAATGATAACACCACAACCCAAAACCTCTGGGATACAGCACAACAGTCATAAGAGGGAAGTATATAGCAATCCAGGCCTTCCTAAAGAAGGAGAAAAGGTCTCAGATACACAACCTAACCTTATACTTAAAGATCTGGAAAATGAATAGCAAATAAAATCCAAAACCAGCAGAAGACGGAAAATAATACAGATTAGAGAAAAAATCAATGCTATCAAAACAAACAAAAAAACAATACCAGAAGGTGGTTTGTCAAAAGAATTAACAAAGTTGATAAACCTCTACCAGTTTGATCAAAAAGAAAAAGATCCAAATAAATATAATCAAGAATGAAAGAGGAGAGATCACAACCAACACAGCAGAAATACAAACAATAATAAAAGAATATTATGAGCAATTATATGCCAATAAATTGGGCACATGGCAGAAATGGACAAATTGCTAGAAACATGTAAACCACCAAAACTGAAACAGGAACAAATATAAAATTTGAAAAGACCCATAATCAGTAAAGAAATCAAATTAGTAACGAAAAATCTCCCAAAAAATAAGAGTCCAAGGCCAGAGGGCTTTCCATGGGAATTCTATCCAATATATAAGGAAGAGTTAACACCTATTCTTTTGAAGCTGTTCCAAAAAATAGAAATAGAAGGAAAACTTCGAAACACATTCTATGAAGCCAGCATTAGCTTGATTCCAAAACCAAAGACCCCACTAAAAAGGAGAACTACAGACCAATTTCCCTGATGAACATGGATGCAAAAATCCTCAAAGATCTACTAGCCAACCAGATCCAACAATACATTAAAACAATTATTCACCATGACCAAGTGGGATCTATACCTGGGATGCAGGGCCGGTTCAATATCAGCAAAACAATCAATGTGATACATCACATTAATGAAACAAAGGACAAGAACCACATGATCCTCACAATAGATGCAGAGAAAGCATTTGACAAAACACAGCATTATTTCTTGATAAAAACCCTCAAGAAAGTAGGGACAGAAGGATCATACCTCAAGATCATAAAAGCCATACATGAAAGACCCACTGCTAATATTCTCAATGGGAAAAAACTGACAGCTTTCCCCCTAAGGTCAGGAACAAGACAAGGATGTCCACTCTCGCCACTGTTATTCAACATAGGATTGGAAGTCTCAGCCTCAGCAGTCAGACAACACAAAGGAATAAAAGGCATCCAAACCAGCCAGCAGGTAATCAAACTTTCACTGTTTGCAGATGACATGATACTCTATATGGAAACCCCAAAATATTCCACCAAAAACTGCTAGAACTGATCCATGAATTCAGCAATGTTGCAAGATATAAAATCAATGCACAGAAATCAGTTGCATCCATTCCTACACACAAATAATGAAGCAACAGGAGAAATCAAGGTATCGATCCCATTTACAATTGCACCAAAAACCATAAAATACCTAGGAATAAACCTAACCAAAGAGGTGAAAAAATCTATACACTGAAAACTATAGAAAGCTTATGAAAGAAATTGAAGAAGACACAAAAAAAATGGTAAAAGATTCCATATTCCTGGATTGGCAGAATAAATATTGTTAACATGTCGATACTATACAATGCAATCTACAAAGTCAATGCAATTCATATCAAAATAATGCCAGTATTCTTCATAGAGCTAGAAGAAACAATCCTAAAATTTGTATGGAACCAGAAATCACCCCGATAGTCCAAGAAATCCTGAAAAAGAAAACCAAAGCTGGAGGCATCACACTCCCGGATTTCAAGACGTATTACAAAACTACAATCATCAAGACAGGATGGTAATGGCACAAAAACAGACATTCGTATCAATGGAACAGAATAGAGAACCCAGAAATGGACCTACAAACATATGGCCAACTAATCTTTGACAAAGCAGGAAAGAATATCCAATGGAATAAAAATATCTTTAACAAATAGTGCTGGGAAAACTGGACAGCGACATGCAGAAAAATGGACCTGGACCACTTTCTTACACCATTCACAAAAATAAACTCAAAATGGATGAAAGACCTCAATGTAAGACAGGAAGCCATCAAAATTCTAGAGGAGCGAGCAAGCAAAAACCTCTTTGACCTCGGAAGCAGCCATTTCTTACTCAACACATCTCCAGAGAAAAGGGAAACAAAAGTAAAAATGAACTATTTGGACCTCATCAAAATAAAAAGCTTCTGCACAGCGAAGGAACAATCAGCAAAACTAAAAGGCAACCTACGGAATGAGAGAAGATATTTGCAAATGACATATTAGAGAAAGCGTTAGTATCCAAATCTATAAAGAATTTATCAAACTCAGCACCCAAAAAACAAATAATCCAGTGAAGAAATAGACAAAAGACATGAACATAAGACATTCATATGGCTAACAGACACATGAAAAAAAAATGCTCAACATCCCTCATCATCAGGGAAATTCAAATTAAAACAATAAGTTGCCACCTCACAGCAGTCAGAATGGCTAAAATTAACAACTTAGGCAATAAATGAAGTTGGTGAGGATGCGGAGAATGAGGATCTCTTTTGTACTGCTGGTGGGAATGCTAACTGGTGCAGCTACTCAGAAAATAGTATGAAGCTTCCTCAAAAAATTAAAAATAGAACTACCCTATGACCCAGCAATTGCACTACTAGGTATTTATCCAAGGGATACAGGTGTGCTGTTTCGAAGGGACACATGCACTCCAATGTTTATAGCAGTGCTATCGACAATAGCCAAAGTATGGAAAAAGCCCAAATGTCCTCGACTGATGAACAGATAAAGAAGATGTGGTGTATATATATACAATGGGGTATTACTCAGCAATCAAAAAGAATGAAATCTTGCCATTCGCAACTACATGGATGGAACAAGAGGGTATTATGCTAAGCGAAATTAGTCAGAGAAAGACAAATAGCATATGACTTCACTCATATGAGGATTTTAAGCTACAAAACAGATGAACATAAGGGAAGGGAAGCAAAAATAATATAAAAAACGGGGGGGGGGACAAAACATAAGATACTTAAGTATAGAGAACAAACAGAGTGTTGCTGGAGGGGTTATGGGAGGAAGGATGGGTAAATGGGTAAGGGGCATTAAGGAAGACACTTGTTGAGATGAGCACTGGGTATTATACACAGGGGATCAATCACTGGAATCTACTTCTGAAGTAACTGTTGCACTATATGCTAACTAACTAGGATGTAAATTAAAATAAATAAATAAATTTATTAAAAAACTAAAAAAAGAAATTCATGGGAGGAAAGTGAAGATGAGTCTTTGAATGTAATTATATTTTCAATGCAAAAATTTAAACTAGACAAAATTTTAAAATCAAGGCTCTATCTTTGCCAATGTATGCAATGGAAGTCATATACTATGGGGTTTTATTCCTATATAAAGGAAATATATTCACACACACATACACATGCACACACACAATAACCATACATTTTAATTTGTGATCATTCTCAAATCTTCATCTTCAGCTATTGGCATTCTGCAGTATGTTTCATTCTGATGGTAGCTTCATCCTGGAAGCAAGTTTAAATTGGTTTCCATGGAACCAAATTGAAGGAATAATGAAACTATGTAATATGTATCCCACAACTGTATTAAACACAGAACAAGAATATGTTTAACAAGAATGAGAAATAAAGAATACTGATAGGAGTGTGTACATCTAGAATTTCTAGGAGCTTGATTGGTGGATCATATGATAAGAGTATTCTCAGCTTTGCAAGAAATTGCCAAAACCTCTTCTTAAATGATGTATGATTTTACATCCTCACCAAATGAATAAGGCTTCTACTATTCTGCAATATCTTTGGCAATTGAGATTACAGTTTTTAGGATTTTAGCCATTCTAATAGGTAGTGATACCTCATTTGAATTTGCATCTCTCAAATTGCAAATGATGTTGAGAATGTTTTTCTTTTCTTAAAATGTTTGAGACAAAAAGAGAGAGAGAAAGGGAGAGAGAGAGAGAGAGAGAGAGAGAGAGAGAGAGAGAGAGAGAGAGAGAGAGAACAAACAGGGGAGAGGCAGAGAGAGAAGAAGACAGAGAATCTGAAGTGGACTCCAGATTCCAAGCTGTCAGCGCAAAGCCTGATGTGGGGCTTGAACTCACGAATTGTGAAGTCATGACTTGAGCTCAAGTCGAGCCAAGTCGAGCCAACTGAGCCACTCAGCTACCCTGAGAATTTTTTCTTATTCTTATTTTTCTAACTTCTTTAGTGAAGCAAATGTTCAGATATATGCCCATTTTTTAATTGAGTTTCTTATTTTCTTATTGTTCAGTTTTAAGAACAGCTTGTATAGTTAGGGCACAAGTCCCTTATCACACAGATGTTTTGCAAATGTTTTCTCCCAGTCTGTGACTTATCTTTTCATTCTCTTGTCTTTTCAAGATCAGGTATTTAATAGAGTCCAACTTATCAGTGTTTTAGGCATTGTGTTTTCCTGTCATTTGTAAAATTTATGACCAA
The DNA here is from genome assembly GCF_018350195.1 of Panthera tigris. Classification (NCBI taxonomy): domain Eukaryota; kingdom Metazoa; phylum Chordata; class Mammalia; order Carnivora; family Felidae; genus Panthera; species Panthera tigris. The sequence goes on along the minus strand of NC_056662.1, from coordinate 97,355,507 downwards.
ACCCAAGGTCACATATTTTCTCCTAATTTTTTCTATAAAAATTCTATAGGTTTGCATTTTACATTTAGAGCTAGGATCCATTTTGAGTTAATTTTTGTGGAAGGTATAAGCTCTGTGTCTAGGTCTTCTCTTGCGTATATTTTCCAAGTGTTCTACCACTGTATGTTGGAAAGACTATCCTATACCTATTGCACTGCCTGTGTGCCTTTGCCACAAATCAGTTTACTATACATGTGTGGGTCTATTTTGTTCCATCCATGCATGTATTCTTTCATCAATAAAATGTTATCTTGATTACAGTAGTTTTATAGTTGGACTTTCATTTTTTTAGTGTGTCTATTCCAGCTTTCTTCTTCTAACAAGTATTCTGTTGTCTAAGTCTAGGTTTTTGGTTTTTTTTTTTTTTTTTTTTTTAGAATAACTTATTGATCTCTACAAAGTGGCTGAAATTCTTCTTGGAATTGCACTGATCTCATTGATTGATTTTGGAAAATTGATGCCTTAACAATACTTCCGATATATGAACAGAGAACATCTCCCATTTAGATCTCATTTGATTTATTTCATCAGTCTTTTTCCGTTTTGTTGTTTTGTTTCATTTTGGCGTATGGATCCTGTTTGTATTTTGTTAGATTTATAGCTACATATTTCAATTTGTGCTGCTACTGTAAATGATACATAGCTTCTAATTTCAAAGTCAACTTGCTTATTGCCAGTAAACAGGAAAGTGATTGGCTTTTGTATATTGATATTCTATTCTGTGACCTTGACAAGTCATTGTTTCCAGGAGTTTTACTATGGAATCTTTGTAATTTTCTACATAAAAAATGTCATCAATTAATAAAGACAATTTTCTTTCTTTTTTATCAATCTGTTTACATTTTATTTTTCTTGTTTTCTAGGTAGCACTCTCAATACAATGCTGTTGGTGAAAGAGGATCTCTGTGCCTTTTTCCCTGTCTCAGGAGGAAACTGCCTACTCTATTACCATTAAGAATGATGTTAACTGTAGGTGATCTTGCAGATTATTCTTTATGAGGTTGAGAAAGTTCCCATCAATTTCCAGTTTGTGTATCATTTTTATCATGCAGATATGTTGCATTTTGCCATATGTTTTTTGCTTGTATCAACTGGTATGATTATGTAATTTTCCTTCTTTAGAGATAGATTTCAGTAACTGATTTGAATATTGAACAAGACTTGCATATCTAGAATGAATTCCACTTGAGATATATAATTCTTCTATATCGTTGGATTTCATTTACCTTTTTTTTGAGGTTTTGTATCTATGAGTACATTGGACAGTTCATGAGTAATACTGGACAGTTTTCTTGGAATTATTCATTTGGTTTTGGTTTAGGAAGTATTTTATCTTATTTCTGGAACAGATTATGGAAAATTCATATTTTTTATAAATGATTGATACAATGTAGAAGTGAAATTACTTGGGCCTTTTTTATAATGAAAGGACATTAATTACTGACTCAATTTCTTAAATAGGTATAGAATATTGAAGCTAACTATTTCTTTTTGTGTGAGTTTGGTAGTTTGTCTTTAAAGAAACAGGTCTATTTCATGTAGGATATCAAATTTTGGTTGTAGTTGTTTATAATATTCCTTGTTATCCTTTTAGCATCTGTGAGTTTAGCAGTGATGAACTGTCTTTTACTTTGTTCTTATTTTTTTTCTTGGTTAGCCTACCTAGAGATTGACCAATTCTATTTATTTTTTCAGCAGAATATGTTTTGGTTTCTTTATATTCTCTATTATTTCTTGTTTTAATTTTATTGATTTCTTCTATAATTTTTATTATTTTTTCTCTGCTTGCTTTAGGCTTAATTTTGTCTTCTTCATTAGAATTTTTTAAAATCTTAATAAGTCTGGAGTATTAAGATACTGTAGTGAACAACAATTATTTATATTGATTATGAAAGTTTATTTTCTTGCTTTATAGAAAGTGTGTGATTTTTAAGCTATTGGATTTCAAATTTTTCCAACCTTTACATTCTGAAATTTTCTTTAGCAATATCAAATTCTTTTTTCCACTTGATCTTTTTTTCCAGCAGCTATAAAGCATTCTACACCCTTCTTCAAAAAAAAACAAACAAAAAAAACCAAGCTGAGTATTTTCCTTCCCATTGAACATGTAGTGCTAAATAAATAATTCTATCATTTCTTGACTGATCTACTTATATACCTCTGCCTTATTACTCAAGTCTGTCTTCAATGGTGCTGCAAAAGGTTATGTCTATAATGAATTTTTTATTGTGGAGTGTCTTGCTAACCTCTCTTCTCTGCCACACAGAGATTAATATTAAGTATCTTGCTATGGTATTGATATGATATTTATATTTCTTTTTTTGTTTATTTATTTTGAGACAGAGAGTGTGAGTGGGGGAGGGGCAGAAAGCAAGGGGGAGAGAGAGAATCCCAAGGAGGCTCCACACTGTCAGTGCAGAGCCAGAAGTGGAGCCTGAACTCACAAACCATGAGATTATGACCTAAGCCCAAATCAAGAGTCAGGCACTTAACTCACTGAGCCACTCTGGTGTCCTACAACATTTCTTTTTAACATGTACTAATTATTTCAGTGTTCCCTCCCACTGTTGCATATCACATACTATTCAGCTATAATGAATGAATCACAATTTATAAACTTGATTTTCACTCTTTGGTATTTCACATGTTAGCCCTGAGGTATAGAAATCTCTTCTATCCTCTCCTTGCCAGCCTGCTGAATTTCATCACTGAAGAATTAGCTCAAATTTCCCCTTATTTGTAAAGCATTCCTAATCACTTTTCTCTTTGGGTAAAATGTTCTCTTTTCTTGATATCCAAAATACTTGAAAAATGTTTATATCTCATAGGAAGGCAAGCTCTTGTTTTGTTTCCCCTGCCTAAGGTGATAACTACATTTCTACAGTAATCTTGGTATATGTAATAACTGTATTCAAAGTGGAATATTTCCTGAGTATTTCATTCTTTCAACAGTGTTATTGCAATTTAGAAATCATTAGTATTACACAGTTTTATTACATTACATATATTAAGGAGCTTCAAAAAGGTTCTTATACTTGTCCTGAATCTTTCTAACTTCCTGATCAGAGTGAATGGGAAATCTATGTAAGTCATGAAACTACCTCCCAGGATGATTCACAAGAGTTCCAATTACAGGGAAAGAGAAAGTTCATTAACATAATTGTACATTAAGTGGAAATTACCACTATAGATTCTCTGAGATGGGATACAGGGAAGAGAAGGAAACAAGATCTTCTGCAAGTAGGTATGGGTATGGGGCACCAAGGGTTCCTAGGTGATAAATGTCAGGGAGACAAAAGTCTACATGGTAATTTAATTGGTTACATCAGAAGAACTCACACTGAGAAAGAATAGAGATTTTTTTCCTAATGGATTATGATTTTAAGTACACATATGCATATAAAAAAAGAAAAACTGAACTAACATTATCAACATTCTCTTTTCAAAGTATAAGAAAAATGTTCAAAGTGTTTGTTTTTCTTTTTTACAGTAACATAGTAACTTTTTATTCAAATGAATTCTACACTTGACAACACCGCTCCTATTTCTAGTTATAAAACAAATGCAGAATTAGTGTGTGGTCATTTGTACCTTATTAGATTAGTCACTGATGCCTGTCCTTTAAATTAAAAGCCATATAATTACTGTTACCATTTAATGAAGTCAAATAATATGTTAGTCATTCAATTAATATGCTTTCTGTTAAAATCACCAGGGGTTCAACATAAGGTATTCTGTTTCATTTATCTGAGAGAACACATGGCTGTTAAATGGACAACTGTGGAGGTATGTAACTCAATGACCCTCTGTGTGGTCAATGAATTATTCATTGCAGTGGAAAAGATTACTTTAAATGGATATTAAATCCCATGGAAGAGAGTGAGGTTTGCAAAATACTTCACAGATGGAGTAAGACTTCCTATCATGTCACTGGCAGTGCCTGATTTACCAACTGGCCTATGAGATAAGAGTTGTCTCCATGAATTCAAGAGCCCACTATAATGTAATTTCTGAATGACAAAAAAAATGCTCTTCCTGTTTTTGTGTGTTTCTCATTACTCCTATCTAAACTCAGTTTCCTACATTTACAAAATAAACCACACATTCTACAGATATTAATAAAAGATTCCTTCTTCATTCCTTCCTATTTTTGTTATTTGATAAAACACTATCATCCTTCATAACATAGGGCACCCATTTCCTCCATGATAAATACCTTTGCATGAATATAATCAGAGTTTGCTATCTTGTATATTTATCTTCTGCTTGTCTTAATGCATGACACATTGCAAGGGATGAGTAAATAGTTGATAAGGGATTTCATCTATATTTTCTGCCATTTTCATGCTTATCATCTAAGGTATCATTTTATTTCTTTTGTATGTTCATTGTGTCCACCCATTAGGGCTCTGTTCAATGTATGAAGTATTTTTATAATAATTCAAGTCTTGTATGAGGTAGTATGGTCAAAAGAAAGCAAATGAGGTGCTTTTTGGTGGCTCAGTCAGTTAAGCGTCCAACTTTTGGTTTCAGCTCAGGTCATGATCTCATGGTTCCTGTGTTTGAGCCTCGCATTGGGCTCTTTGCTGGTAGTAAGGAGCCTGCCTGGGATTCTCTCTTTCAATAATTTCAACTATACACAGAATCTTAAAAAATAAACAAATAAACAAAAAAACAAAACCAGACCCAGAAATACAGAGAACTGATGACTGCCAGAGAGGAGAGGGATAGAAAGTTGGGCAGAATGGGTAAAGGGGAGTGGGAGATACAAGCTTCCAGTTACGGAATGAATTAAGTCATAGAATAAAAGGTACACCACAGGGAATACAGACAATGGTATTATAATAGTACTGCAGGGTGACAGATGGTAGCTATGCTTATGGTGAGCACAGCATAACATGTAGAGTTCTTGAATCACTATGCTGTACCTCTGAAACTAATGTAACATTGTGTGCCAACTGGACTCTCTCTCTCCATCTATCTATATATAAAAGAAGGCATACTGTGTGTTAATTCCATGCAAATGCTTTAAGAGTTGGTATGCTATGTGCCTCACTCTCACTACTGTGCTTGTGTTCTCTCCGTCTACTGCCATGGTAATTAAAGAAGCAGAAGTCCAAGAGGATATGCTACTAGGCTGAATCCTTGATAAAGATGCCCAGACCTAGAGGGCCAATTGTTGTTCAACTTGTAGTTTGAGTGGGAAACCAATTCTGCAGTATTGTGGCACTGGGATTTTGGGGTCATTTGCAGCATACGTTGTCTTATCCAGACAACCACATATACTTTTATAACCTGATCCTACCTATCTCCCATTCTGTTTTCATTTACTTATTTTTTCTTCTTGAAAAATATTTATTTATTTTGAGAGAGAGTGTATGTGCATGAGTGAGTGAGGGGCAGAAAGGGAGGGAGAGAGAGAATCCCAAGCAGGCTGTGCGCTAACAGTGTATCAACGTCCGGCTTGATCCATGAACCATGAGATCATGACCTGAGCTGAAATCAAGAGTTGGACACTTAACTGACAGCCACGCAGGTGCCCCCTTGTTTCCCTTTCTCTTTTGAACTTAACAACTTTATAACATATGGAGCATTTATTTTTAATTAAAGTTTGCTTATTTGTTTCCCATTCTCTAACAGCAAGAAGAAACTGAGCCAGAGGGTGAACGGGCTATAAGGAAGTACTGGCATGTGGGGAAATATATAAAACATACTAGGGAAACTTCCTAACTATTAACTGTAAAATGAATTTATATTTATCTTTTTTTTCCTTCAAAGAAGATAAAACTAAAGTTCAAGGCCAGCGGTGTCTAATATGAGAGTCACTAGACACATGTAACTATTTCAATTTAATTATAATTAAATAAGATTAAATTAAAATTCATTGCCTCAGTCAAAACACATTTCAAGTGCTCAAAAGCCACATTGAGTTAATCAGCATCTACTGTATCAACCATTGAAGATACAGGTTATCTCCATCATCACAGGACAATCTATTGGACAGCATGGTTCTTGATAACAAGAGCAAAGAGGAGAGAATGCTCAATCAGAATTGAAGCAACTACATTATAATGGGTGTGGAGTACTAAATACATTAGATTTCTAAGAAATAATACATAATTACTGTAAAAGTTGAATGCTGGTTACAAAAAGAATAGAAATTACTTCCAAAGTGACAAATTCTTTTAAAATTCAGAACTTTAGAGAGATAGAATTGTACAGTAATTAAAACTATGACCTCTATAGCCATGATATCTGGCTACTAGCTCAACAAGCTTTGGAAATTACTTTACCTTTCTACGCCTTCAGTTTTTTCTCTGTAAACTTGTGATGATAATATTACCTATATCATAGTTTAATGCAAGAACTAAATTAATAATTATATGCAAAACTCTAAAACTGAGAGCATCTTGGTATCTGAAGAAGGCAAGGTGTATACAACATTGAAACTGGATTACTAGATTTTGATAGCACTAAATGAGTCATTCACTTTCCACTGACTTACTCTAAGCAACCTTCCTTCAATGTGTAAGAGTGAGTTGGTATGACTATTCATATTCCCAACTAAAGGGAGGCCACTGCATTTATGGGATCAGCAGATGATTAGGTGCTTTAGGCACATCTAATTGAAGAACAAAGAAGATTTAGTGTGCAACATCCCACCATTACCCATAGGAAGGGTGAAAACAGAAATATATTAAGAATCTTGTTCAATCTTGGGGCTCCTGGGTGGCTGTCGGTTAAGCATCCCAACTTTGGCTCAGGTTATGATCTCACAGTCTGTGGGTTCGAGCCCCACGTGGGGCTCTGTGCTGACAGCTCAGAGCCTTGAGCCTGCTTCAGATTCTGTGTCTTCCTCTCTCTGCCCCTCCCCTCCTCATGCTCTGTCTCTCTCTGTCTCAAAAATAAACAAAAACATAAAAAAAAAAATTAAAGAATTTTGTTCACTCTTCACAAAATTTCCCAGACTAACATAAAATTAAAATACTAATTAATCCATTCTCTGAGTCAGTTAAATTACTTTATGAATCTATTGTAAGAGATTTAAATATCTCATTCATTTATTAAATCCACATGTGGATAGTTCTTATTTTAAATGCATTGCAGTAAACACCTATAAGTCCTTTATGTGGGCTTCAGATTCAAACCCAGATGAGATTTGGATTAGAATCCTAGATGTTAAGGTAAGTATGCTGGTTTTCAGTTTTTATTTCTGCTATCAAACAGATCGTACAATCTTCTGTATATACTTCATTATGCCTAGAGCTACACTCATGCAGAAATTTATTTTGTAGGTTATTATATATAGGGCATACCCTTAAAAATAATCACTGCTATTAAAACTAAAATTCAGATTTGAAAGAAGTTTAATGTCTTCATGTAGAAATCCTCATTTCTGTCTGTTGTACATAGGGGATAAAAGAAAGTAAGTAGCTAATGGTAGAATAAAATTACAACAAGGAGTGCTGACTACAGGCTGAATCCTCTCTTGAGAAAGAGTAGATGGCTTGAGGAAATATCTTATTTATCATCTCCTTCTATTGACTACAAGAATGTAAAAGCACATAGTTTGTGATAATCGCTGCTGCTTCTCACATATCTGGCTTACAAAACACAATCATGAATACCAAATATACCCAACAATACATGTTTATGTTATATACTTCTTTCAAACATCTTTTGGTAATGTGTCCATATATGTAGAAGTCAATAATTTAAAACTATGCATTTGTAAGCCTGGATTGATACTAAAATTTTATATTTTCAGAGATTTCCAACTGAATGAGTTTTGGAATAGAGTTATTGAATTTTATTACCCAAACTCTACTGAAGAAAGACTACAGCCACTGGAGAGGAGAAGCAAAATGCTTGAAACTTCTGGATATTCTGAACTGTATCTTCCTATCTATGATTATCCATGAAGTATAAAAGGAAGAACTAAACTTTTATCAAGAATGATTCACAATACACATACATGTGCATGCACTCCCACACCTAGACACACACACACACACACACACACATTTGCACACACCAGAGCCTAACAAACAAAAATACCTATTCTATTTCTGTAGAGAAAAAATTTGCTGGTTTTCATCATTCAAATTACTTGTCTGAACACTACACAATTGCTAACAGTGGTCCATCTCTGTTACATCACACTGGTATAGACATTAAGTCTGAAATAAGCAACTTTGCCACTGCATGTAAATGTTGTATGGCCCAATGTGGTTGACTTATTTCATATCCATGCTATAGTAGTTTCTGGAAAGTCATAAAGAGGTATAAATATGAGAATACTGACATCATTAAATGATCTCAATGATATAACAAACATTCTGTTAAGTGCCTTTTTAGTGGACTTTAATCTGAGGGAAATATATTTAAAATATTTATTTACTTATTTATCTATTTATTTAGTGCAATTAGGGGAGGAGCAGAGAAAGAGGGAGAGAGAAGGAGAATCCCAAGCCGACTCCGCACTGTCTGCACAAAGCCCGATGTGGGCCTGGATCCCAAGAACTGTGAGATCATGACCTGAACTGAAATCAAAAGTCGGTCACTCAACCAACTGAGCCACACCAGTGCCCCTTTTTAAATTTTTTTTAATGGAAAATATATTTAATTTAATATTAAAATAGTTCATCTGTTAGATTCTACTGAGGAACAAGACTGATTAGGGTATAATTCTCTTTGGGTCAATGTTGTCACAGCCTGGAACTGATAGACATTTTATAATTTTGATGATAATGATGATGAAGATCATGATATACCAAGTCATAAAGCAAATGTTCAAAATTCAAGAAAAACTCTATGTATAATTGTAAATGTCCAAAGAACAAAGTATGTTTGTATGTTTGTATTTTGTAATCAAATATTCTACAAATCATCTAGTTTTCCATTTCCAGGTATCTTCATATTATATACGGCTCAGTGAAAGAAAAAAAAATCAGGAAAGATATATAACATGCTGCTAGAAAGGTATATTTTGCAATACCACATAATAAAGATAGTAAATAATGTGAGAAGTTTTAGAGAGAATATGTTAGTGTAATTTCTTTTTCTGAATACCTGTAATAAGTGCAAGCTAACAGAAAGCTAAGAAATTAAATAAAATAAGGACTGACTTCAATAAAAACAAAAAAGTTTTTTCCTGTACAAAAACAAACAGACTTAGAGTCAAATGAATGATTCAGAAATTACTATCTCCATAAGAATTTTTAGAGAAAGAATGCATTTTAAGGGAAGAGGATAAGTTAGAAGAACAAAGTACCTCACGTGAATTCATAAAGCATGAAATAACAGTGATGTTGCTTAGAAATACTGAAGTGCATACCATCAACTGTCAAAAATACTGAAAGCTATACCTGAGGGTTTAGCTGACAATTTAGTTGCCTCCACTTCCACCTTCAATCTTGCTTTGTCTTATCATTCCAAAAATAAGAATATAAACGTATCCATGCTGTCAACCCTGAGTAGATTGGGAAGGACCAGGGAATTGCTATTTTGATTTTGTACTTCTTTCTTTTCTGTAAAAATTCTACAAAAACTTAAAAAGTGAAGGCAAAAGACAAATAACAAAAACGAAATTTGAGTATGGCAAACAGTGTAAAAACTACAGACAACTACACTGCGTGAAAATAGTCCCTTCTTTTTAATAAAAGTGAATTTTGAACAGTTTAATCAAAATGAACATGTGTGTGATTTCAAGGGGGAAACTGCCAATGACAAGAACAGGGAGATGAGTTAAGTCAAATTGCACAGTGAATAGGATTGATAGATATAACTATCAACTTTATTAACTGGTGAGCTCAGAGAAGGAAGACTATCTAAAGTAGCAAAGTCTGTGAAGAGATGAGAATGGAGAGCATGGCTGGAGGAGGATAGGTGGGCACTGCTCACCTGGCAAAATGGAAGGAACAGAGATACGATATAAGTAAGGTTGTAGGTGGAAAAACAAATTGTTGCTTAAGAATTAGGCTGATATCCTCTATTACTCTTCTGGGACATATGATTTGGAACTGTTTTCCAAAATAAGGGAGGAACATGTGATTCTGAATGCCAAGAAAGGAGACAGAATCTAAAGACCCTGTGCAGGCACACTCTGGCCATCCTATGCTCTGTTATATCTCAAGAGTGTCACATCATACCTTGCATATGGGTGTTCAATAATGAATATATAAAAGACAAAACACTCCTAAAGAAAAAGAGAATAACTAAATCTGAGTATGTAAACTCTAGCAGGTTTGTTGAAAACATTGAGGCTTCAATTTTTCTTTATTTCCTTCATGATATTTGTTTCTCTTTATATAGGTCTTTCAAAGTTTCTCAAACATAGAGAGGCTTGGCATCATGGACATGGCATACATACAGTTATCCAGAATCCTGTGTGCTCAGGAAGAACAAAGCTTGATACAGTGCTCTTCTATTGCAGTCTTGAAATTCTTAAAAAGTTGTTTTGAACCAGGGATGCCTGGGTGGCTCAGTTGGTTAAACATCTGACTCTTGATTCACTTCAGGTCATGATCTTGTGGTTCATGAGATTAAGCCCCACATTGAGCTCTGTGCTGACAGTGTGGAAGCCTGCTTGGAATTCTCTCTCCTTTTCTCTCTCTCTCTCTCTACCCCTCCCCCACTCATGTTCTTTCTCAAAATAAATAAACTAAAAAATTTTTTTTGAACGAGAGGTCCCACATTTTCATTTTGCAATGAGTCCCATAAATTATGTATTCATCACTAAGGGATCAAGAAGAAAAAAAAATCCTGCCTCTAAATTAGAAGTTTCTTTCTTTGTCATTTACAGTCTTTAAATCAAGACTATTTGTATTAAATTGCTTAACTGAGAATTTTTCTGTGTGTATTATATAACATTTCTTATCTTTCAATCTCACTAACAAGAACCAAAGTACCATTATTATCAAATTTATGTCTCCATTATAATGACGTTATATAATTAAAGGTTAATGTCCTTCATTTGAACAAAACTCACAGAAATACCTGGCCAATGTTTGAAGATTTCTCATTTTCTTCTTCCCACATCCCTTCCCCTGCCCACCCCAAAAGTCTTAATCTGTGTTTCTGGATTTAAATTTTAATATTTTGTGTCATGAGCCCTTTTGAGAAGAGGATTTAAGATAATGAATTTCTCCCTAAATATGTGCATACATGTGTAAGACTAGTATACACAGTTGATACAAGATATGTTGGATCCCAAAACATGAATCCACATTTACAAGATTTCTAGTCAGGAACATCCATTGTTCCTTCTGATCATATGCTCTGTTCTGCCCTATGCCACAATCACTCTAATTCTGCATTAAATAAAATAATTGATTAATTAAAATAACTAATAAAATTGTGCCTAATATAGAACTTAATGAGAGGGGAACAATTCAGGTTACAGAATTGTGTTTCAAGCTATGAATAACAACATGCTGATCAAAATAAAAACTGACAAGCACCTAGTATCTATACCTTTCACCCTTCCCCAACCTAGTCACTAACTTTTCACCACGTGTAAACAATTAGACTGATGAGTGTAATACATTTCTCCCCAAGAAACCTGACATTCGGAACTGCTACTGTCTTATAAAATATATTTCTACAAAAAGAATGGATTTGGATTTGGGGAAGGGGGAGCTAAATCCTTTCTGAGGAACTACATTTTGTCACATGCAATGATTTATTCTGTCAGGAAAATAGATTCTATGAAGTACTAGAAGCCCCTTTGGCAAGAAAATTCATTTAGTCAAAAACTTTAATCTATCCTGGTGACAAAATTCTCTCTTTAGTTTATTGCTTAAAAATTGAGTTTTAGAACTTCCATGCACTTTTGTTTAAAAAAAAGTGTACCATTTTATGATGATCTTACAGTGATCTTAGGTCACATAAAAAGAAATTGATCACTAGGTAGAAAGTGAGATTTTATGTATCAAAAATATGTGATTGGTTTTGGTGTAGATATGCATCTTTCTCCAAAATATGTGAGCATTTTAATTTATTTGTCATAAACTCCTCTTTAACCCTGTGGAACTCAAAACAACCACAATTTCCTTAAATGGCATAACTGTCATGAAAATTTCCTATGCTATACTAAGTTTTCTAATTTTCTTTAAAAAACAACTAAAATTAGGTTCTTTTTCAAAGTCACTTTTTTCTTCTAAATCACAGTATTTTTATCCACAGAATAAATTTCAAATGTCTTGGTCTGGGATTCTAAATCAGGTACAATGTGTGAACCCTTTTGTGACTCTTTAGAGGGTCCTCACTTCTCAATCCATCTTCAGGCTCACTTAGCAAGCCTGTTGCTCTTAACTTGGGGATTAAAATATATTTTAACGATTGTGTTCCTTTATAATCCTATGTATTTTATTTGAAGCATTTTACAATTTTGTAAATGTTTATTTTTGAGAGAGAGAGAGAGAGAGAGAGAGGGAGGACACAAGTGGGGGAGGGACAGAAAGAGAGGGAGACAGAGAATCTGAAGCAGGCTCCAAGCTTGGAGCTGTCAGTGCAGAACCCAACACGGGGCTTGAACCCACGAACCATGAGATCATGATCTGAGCCGAAGTTGGATGCTTAACTGAACCACCCAGGTGTCCCTATTTGAAGCATTTTAAAACACTATTGAGAACAAGGATTCACAGGTTTTACCAGACTGCTAGAAAGAGCTATATCACAAAGAAACAAAATGATTAAAGACTGAATCTAAGAACTCTCTCTCTTTAGAAATAAGCATATGAAATGGCAGCTGTGCATGTCCTTATGCAAGGATCAAAGTCACTTACACATTGCACTAGATTCATTTTTTCCCTTGGCCTAGTCAAGATCATACTTTTATGTGTGATGTTATAAATATATTTTTTCCTTTTGGGATTTATAGCAATGAGCTCCTTGATCTTCAGTATTAGTCTCCTAGCTATTTAATGCCATTGAATTATTTTCTCTTGAAGCCATGGGTGGTCTTTAAGGAAGAACTGGAGATGAGTTTCATGGCACCATGCTATCAAAGCTTCCAAAACCCTAATAGCACCCTTTATTTGCAGGTGTGTCTGCTCCACTTAGGGAGTTGTGAGACACCAGAAAAATATCAGCTCCAGATATTATTCCTGACTCCAAAGAAATTTCCTGTGGAAGAGATAACTCATCATCCTTTTTGTAGATAGGGTTGTATTAGGACACAAAAAGCATCAAGTTTAAGAAGTGCCATCATGTCTATAATTGTTTATTTTATAAAGGCAAAGAAGAAAGCAGTAAATTTTCTGTGGCCTTGTGGCCTACTGTTTAAAAATTGCTTTGACTTAGGGCACTTGGATGGCTCAGTCAGTTGAGCGTCCGACTCTTGACCTCAACTCAGCTCATGATCCTGGGGTCATGGGATTGAGTCCCGTGTCAAGCTCCTAATCTTCTCACCTTTTTAAAAAGCGCTTTGGGGGTGCCTGGGTGGCTCAGTCGGTTAAGCCTCCGACTTCAGCTCAGGTCACGATCTCACGGTCCGTGGGTTCGAGCCCCGCGTCGGGCTCTGGGCTGATGGCTCAGAGCCTGGAGCCTGCTTCCGATTCTGTGTCTTTCTCTCTCTCTCTCTGCCCCTCCCCCGTTCATGCTCTGTCTCTCTCTGTCTCAAAAATAAATAAACGTTAAAAAAAATCTTATAAAAAGCGCTTTTAATTTAATAAGAAAGAATATATTTCCATTCCAATTGTAGCTTGTTAACTATCCTAGACAGAAAGATGCTGCATTTTTCCGTTAATACACATCACATGTTTGAGAAAAATTGAGGTATGCATATATATATTTTTTCTACAAGTGATTATTAGTTTTCATCAGATAATAGGAACTTCAATATAAAGGATCTTTATCTATGTCCTCCAGAGTTATTATTTACTTTTTATTAGCAATGATATTCCCAGTCATTTATTTATTAATCATTCAATTTATGGACCATGTTTTTTTGGTGTCAAATCTAAGAACTCTTTATCTAGCTCTATATCCTGAAGACTCTTATTTTTTTCTAAAAGTTTTATAGTTTTACATTTGAATTTATGAGTGATTTTTCAGTGGAACAGGATAGAGACCCTAGAAACAAACCCACAATTAAGGGTCAATCAATCTATGACAAAGGAAGTATATGCAATAGGAAACAGTCTCTTCAAAAAATGGTGTTGGGAAAACTGGACAGCAACATGCAAAAGAATACAACCAGACTACTTTGTTATACCATACACAAAAATAAACTCAAAATGGATTAAAGATATCAATGTAAAACATGAAACCATAAAATCTTTGAAGAGAGCCTAAGCATTTATTTCACTGACAACAGGCAGAGCAACATTTTTCTAGGTATTTCTCCACAGTCAAGGGAAACAGAAGCAAATGTAAACTACTGGGACTACATCAAATAAAAACTTCATCATAGTAAAGGAAAAAAATCAGCAAAACTAAAAGACAACCCACTGATGGAAGAACATATTTGCAAATGATACATCTGATAAGGGGTTAATATCCAAACTATATAAAGAACTTACACAACTCAACACCAAAGAAATGTATAATCCAATTAAAATATTGGCAGAAGACATGCACAGACATTTCTCCAAAGAACATATACAGATGACCAACAGACATGTGAAAGGGTGTTCTACATCACTCATAATCAGGAAAATGCAAATCAAAACCACAATGAGATATCACATCACACCTCTTGGGATGGCTAAAATCAAAAACACAAGTGTTTGTAAAGACACAAAACCAACAAGTGTTGGTAAAGAATGCTTGTGCATTGTTTGTGGGAATGCCAACTTATGCAGCCATTCTGGAAAACAGTATGGAGGTTCCTCAAAAAATTAAAAATAAAACTAACATATGATTCAGTAATTCCACTATTAGGTATCTTCCAAAAGAAAACAAAAACACTAATTCAAAAAATATATGTACCCCTATTTTTTAAATAGCACTCCTTTAGTTTATTATTTTTGTTCTTTTAATTCTCATACCCTTATGTTTATTGCAGCATTGTTACAGTAGCCAAGATATGGAAGCAACCACCCAAGTCTCCATCGATAGATGAATGAAGAAGAAGCGATTTTATATATAATGTATAATATATATTATATACATAATATATATTATTTAATACTACTTGGTGATATGTATGTATAATGGAATACTACTTGGGCTTAAAAAATGAAAATTTCCCATTTGCAACAGCATGGATGGATCTAGAGGGTATAGTACTAAGTGAAATAAGACAAATACCATATGATTTCACTCATACACAGAACTTAAGAAACAAAACAAATGAAAAAAACAGAAACAAAAAAAGAGACCCTTAAATATGGAGAATTGGTGGTTAAAAAGATGGGTGAAACGGGTAAAGGGGGTTAATGGTACTTATCATGATAAGCACTGAGTATAGCATTGTTGAATGAGTATATTGATCACCTGAAACTAATATACAACTGTATGTTAATTATACGGGAACATTTTTTTTTTAAAGGAGATAGTTTGATAAAAATGATTTCAGTTCTTCTATTGGCTTTTTACCATCCCTCTGTATTATTTTTTAGATGTTGTTTTACAAATTTCCGTATCTATCATTCACTTAATACAGTGCATTTAGAATTAATGTTATTACACTTCACATAAATTATACAAATCTTACAAGAGTAAAATTCCATTTACCTGCAAATAAATACTTAAATACATGCATAAGTAAATATATAATTTCATTATTGATTTTCAGTTAGTTTCTATATAACATATGAAATTTATATCTCAGTTCATTTTTTTTACAAATGTATAATTCCAGCCTCATTTGCTGAAAAATCTATCATTTCATTTAAATGACTGTGTGTGTGTGTGTGTATACATACACTATATATATATATAATATATATACACATGTGTGTATATATATTATATACATGTGTGTATATATATAATATATATATTATATATATACACACATATATAATGTTTATTTATTTTTGAGAAAGAGACACAGTGAGAGTGGGGAGAGAGACCGGGGGCGGGAACAGAATCTGAAGCATGCTCCAGCCTCCAAGCTTTTCAGCACAGAGCCTGATGCAGAGTTTCAACCCACCAACCACAAGATCATGACCTGAGTTGAAGTCAGACACTTAACCAACAGAGCCACGCAGCTCCCCAACTTTGTACATTTTTTAAAGTAAACTGGGCAGATTTGTTTGGTTCTGTTTTTTTGGTTCTCTATTCTCTGCTGACTTATATGTTTATCCTTAGGCCAAAAGCACACAGTCTTAATTACTGTACTATAGCTGTTTAAGTCTTGAATTTGGGAGATGTTACCTCTGTTATATTCATCTATTTCAAAATTATTTTAAATATTCTAGTGTTTTCTCCTTTTTATGTAAATTATAAGGCATACTCATCTATTTCTTCAATACATTTCAAAAAGATTTTGATAAGAATTGCATTAAATCTGTAAATCAGGGGCGCTTGGGTGGCTCAATCAACTGAGCTTCTGACTTGGGCTCAGGTCATGATCTTGCAGTTCGTGGGTTCAGTACTGACAGCTCAGAGCCTGAAGAGTGCTTCAGATTCTGGGTCTCCCTCTCCCTCTGCCCCTCCCCCACTCATGCTCTGTCTCTCTGTCTCAAAAATGAATAAACATTAAAAATGTTTTCTTTTAAATCTGTAAATCAATTTTGGTATAATTAGCATTTCATTGTGCTAAATCTTCTAATCCATTAAGATAGGATATTTCTGTATTTATTTACATCTTTTTGATAATTGTTTCAAGAGCATTTTCTAGATTTCAGCATACAAATCCTATACTTGTTTTGTTAGATTACATCTACATATTTCATTTGATGTGTTTACAAATGCTATCATATTTTTAAATTTGGTTTCTGCATACTCACTGCTAGTATGCTGATATGGATTTAATTCTTGTGCATTGATCTTTTATGACCTTGATGAAATCATTTATAAATTCTAGGGTTTTTTTTCTTACGCTTTCATTGGAATTTTCTACATAAACTACTAAATCATCTGCCTATGATAAGTGTTTTATTTTTTTTTTCTTTCCAATTTTTAAGTCTTTATTTCTTTTCTGCTTGCAGTGATTAGAACTTCCAGTTTTATGCTGAAGGTCAGTGATTAAAGCAAAGATCTTTGCCTTCTAACTGATCTTAGAAAAGAAAACCTTCAGTTGTTCACCATTAATTACGGTGTTACCTGTAGGTTTTTATAAATGTTATTTTTCAAGTTGGGGAATATCCTCTCTATTTCTATTTTCCTTGGAGTTTTCCTCATGAATGGAAGTTGAATTTTGTCAAATGATTTTTCTGGATCAACTGATATGATTTTACCTAATTACCATGTTGGTATGGCAGATGACACTGGCTATTTTTCAAATATTGAGTAATGCTTGTATTCCTAGGATAAATTCCAATTGGTCATGGTACATAATTATTTCTACATATTGCTGAATTCAGTTTGCCAATATTTTATTAATATTTTTCGTATTTGTGTTATTGAAATACATTGGTTTGTAGTTTCCTTTTTTTCATCCTTCCTTTGTCTAGTTTAGGTGCCAGGTAAATGAATTGGGGAGTGTTTGCTTCTGTTTTCTGGGACAGATTACAATATTTTGTGTTAATTCCTTATTAAATATGCATTATATATTTTTCCAATAATTCTTTTTTTTTTTTTTTGAGAGAGAGAGAGAGAGACAGCATGTGAGCAAGGAAGGAGCAGAGAGAGACACACACACACAGAATGCGAAGCAGGCTCCAGTCTCTGAGCTTTCAGCACAGAGCCCTATGTGGGGCTCAAACTCACGAACTGTGAGATCATGGCCTGAGCCCAAGTGGGACGTTCAACCCACTGAGCCACCCAGGTGCCCCAATTCTCCAATAATTCTTCAATAAAACCATTGGGGAACTGAAGTTTCCTTTTTATGATACCCTTGTTTATTCCAAAATTTATTTTACATGATATTAATGAGGTTAGTCTTACTTTTCCCTTGATTGCCTGTATGGTATAACTTTTCATCATATTTTTACTTATGTATTTCATTATATGTGAATTGAAGTTCTTGTAAACAAACCTATAATTGGGTATTTTTTCTTTTTTTTTTTTTTGTTTCCACTCTGACAATATCTTTTAATTGGTGTATTCTGACCATTTACATATATAAATCAAGTATTAGTATGGTAGGGAGTCTGTCATTTACTTTTTTATTGTTTTCTGCTTGTTCTGGCTTTTTCATTTCTTTCTCTCCTGTTTTATGCCTTCCTGTAGATTACTTGAACATTTTTATAATTCAATATTCATTTATCCATCATATATTTCAGTGTTATCTATGTATGGCATTTCTTAGTCGTTGCTCTAGGAATTTATTATACACATACAGCTTACAACAAGCATTCTATTGATGTTACTATACTACCAGTTTAAGTGAAGTGCAGAAACCCTACTTCCCTTTATGCTCTTTTACCCCCTTTTCATAATATAATTTTTACAAATGTTTCCTCTCTATATATGGAGAACTACATTAGATAATTTTATAAGTTTTGCTTCAACCATCAAGTATAATTTAGAAAACTCAAGAGTAGAAGAAAAGTCTAATTTAGTTATTCAGAATTTTGCTCCTTCCATTACTTTTTTCCTTCCTGATGTTCAAGATTCTTTGTCAGTGTTTTTTTTTATTAGAGAATGCTTTTCGGCTGCTCATTTTCGGTAGGTCTGCTAACAACAGATTCTCTCC
The DNA here is from genome assembly GCF_018350195.1 of Panthera tigris. NCBI lineage: Eukaryota > Metazoa > Chordata > Mammalia > Carnivora > Felidae > Panthera > Panthera tigris. The sequence goes on along the minus strand of NC_056662.1, from coordinate 97,336,717 downwards.
ATTTTTGCTCACTTGAGAATGCCTTGATTTTCCCTCCATTACTCAGGAATATTTTTGCTGAATATAGAATTCTCGGTTGGCAGATTTTCTAGAACTTGAGAAATGTGTCATTTTATTCCAGACTCCATAGTCTCTGTTGAAATGCCCATACTTAGAATTATTGTTCTCTTATAAGTAATGTGCTGGTTCTTCATAGATGCTTTCAAGATTTTTTCTGTGTCTCTTAATTTTCAAAAAATTAACCATGGTGTGTCTTGGCTTGTATTTTTTGAATATCCAACTTGGGGTTTCCTCAGATTTTTGTATGTATTGCTTTAGGTCTTCCAAATTTTCACTATTATCTGAATGCTTTTAGGTTATACATCTGCTTCTGAAACTTCAAGGACATGAATGTTAAATTCTTGTGATAGTACAATTCAACAAATGTCTAAAACTCTCAATTTTTCTTAGTCTAATTATCCCTGTTAAGATTGGCTATTTTCTATTGTTTGTATTTAATTCCATTGATACTTTTTTTCCTGTCCTCTTCAATTCACTGTTGAGGCATTCATTGACATTTTTTCCATTGTACTTCTTAGTCTTAAACTATCTGTGTCTTCTTTATATCTCCTACTGATTTGCCGAGACTTTTATTTTTTTGTTTGTTTTAAATATGCCCGTGATCGTTCACTGAAGTATTATTATAATGTTGCTTTACATCCTTGTCAAATAATTCTAACATCTGTGTCATCTCGGTTTTGTCTTCTGATAACTGTCTTTTCTCATTCAAGTTGAGATCTTTCTTCATTGCTCTTTGTATGATACAAGATTTTTGGTTGAACTCTAGACATTTGGGGTAATATGTTATACAACTCTGGATCTTACTTAAATTGTTTGTTTTAGCTGTATATTCAGATACTGTTTTGCAGAAGGAGATGCTACCCAGTTACTGTCATCTGGGAAAGGAATCCCAGGTTTTCCCTTTGACTTTTCTTGACACCTGAGGAAAAAGGAAATCCTTGATACTGTTGGATGGGAGTGGAAGTTCATGCTCTCTACTAAGACCCCACTAATAACTCCCTGACTGGGAGGGAAAAGACTACCTTGTTCCTATTCCTCACTTGGCATCCATTCACATTGCAAAGGGGGGAGTGTCTTAGTTACCAATGAGCAGTTGCAACATCCTGACATTTCACTAGGCCTTGCCTGAAGCCACCCCAGTGAGGAGTGAGAGGGACATTGTGCTACCACTAGCACAGACTTGAAGTCCAAGCCTCCAACATAGTCTCCACTGTACTGCAAGGTGGGGGACTTGGTATTGTTGACTGCGAATGACACCACCCCTTTGCTGGGAGTTTGGGGGTACCTCTTTACAGCACAGTGAGTACGGAAATCTAGGATTACCACTCCAATTTTTGTTTGAGAGCTTTCTGGCTTGCTGGCTTTCCCAATATCCTGACTGAGACAGACAAGGCAAAAGCAAAATCAGGGAACTCACCACCATGTCATTACTCAGAACCAAGTTTCCTAACATGTTTTACATCTCCTCTCCATTTTTAAGAGTCTTCTTGTTTCATTTGTAATGTCCAGGATTGTTAATTACATTTTATGGGCATAATAGGGCAAAGTTCATCCACTTCATTTTCCCCAAAGTAGGATTTGGAAGAATATTTTTGTGAGTAACTTTTTTTGCTCTGAGAACTATCTATAATCTCTTGGTAAGAGTGGAAATATTTTTACCACAGTAAGATATGACTGTACATTTATTTGTGGAACTAAATAGACTGAGGTCAATGGACTTATCATAAGATTGATAAGAGTAATAAGATTTGGATATGAGAGTCAAAGTTTTAAAAAAGGGGGAATCCTAAAAAACTGAGATTTGAAAATATGATTTAGCTTTTTTAAAAAAGCAAAAATGAAATATCCCTTCTAATTTTTGATTACTAATATGTTTTATGGATGTCAGTAATTTGTCCTAGCAATCGTACACATTTTCCCCCTCGACATAAACTATTCTTAGATAATTTGCCTACATCTATCCTCTTTTTATAGATCCTTTCCAAAAGCCTATGCCATGTAGAAAGCAAAATGAATGATTCCATTTCCCAGGTACAATTCTATAAAAAAGAAGATGAGATGTAAAATAAACTGGGCCAACAGGGTTGTCCTTCTTCAAGCTTTGGGATTACAATTAAAACACGTGCAGACGCACACACATGCACACGCACACACACACACACACACACACACACACACACACACACACACATACACCGCTGAGCTCTTGATCTGAGAGGTTGTGTAAAACAGAGACAAATGAAGCAAAGCACACCTAAAATCCAAATGATAAAGCAGCCTCTCTGAAAAAAGCCCAAGATTCTTGTGGCCTTGGAGCACTGGGAGAATAATACAGCTTCTGACTAACAAACTTTTGGAGCAAATCTTTTAAAAGCCACATTTAATTCTTGCTTACGGATTCTATAACATATCTCTTCTTGTTTATGAAAATTAGGTATTTTTAATGTTAATAATGTCCTCATTTAGGTAAACACTCTTTTAAGTCTTCAGAATTCAGTACAGCAATTGATATTTTCCATGTGTTACCACTTGACTTTGATTCTTAGATTTAAATAGCATTTGCCAACCTTTTGTTTGGAAACTTAAAGAAGTTTAAGTCAAGTTTAAATTAAAGAAGTATAAGTCATAAAAGAACAAGGAGCATCCCAAGTCTTGATTTGCAATTTATCAACATAAAGGTAACTTATTATATACATCAGGTAAATGATTAAAAAAATAAAAACATAGTGGGAATAAACTGGAAGAATTAATGTCTAAATGACTCAGGTAAAAGTAAAGTAAAACAATGGTAGAATACATAACTTTCACATGAACAGCCATTGAAGTCAACAAATTGGTATATTAAAAATTAAGTTAATTAAGGATGATTAACATATATAATGACCATATTAAAATCTTCCAGGAGATAAGAATTAGGAGAAGCCCATTGACCTCAGAACACTTCACGAATGCCCAATATGTTGGGGCAGAAATCAAGAACAACTGTACACTTATTTTGAAATGGAAGACTTAGAATTAATAGAGTTAAGTTTTAAATACTCAAGGGATAAGTTTATAATAACTATAAGGGGCTAAAGGACTATGGAATCTGGAAAGGAGACCTATCACTAGGGGACAAAAAAGAACATTCATCTTAATAAAGCATCTGTTTTTAGATGAATGAATGAATGAATGAATGAATGAATGAATGAAAAATAAATAAATAAATAAATAAATAAATAAATAAATAAAGCCATTAATCATGTAGTAAGGCATACTAGCATAAGAAAAGTCTAGTTGCAAAGAGGTCATCATGGGACCCCATGGAGCGATACAGTGCAGCTGTGTAACTATCATGAAAATACAGTACCAACCAAGAATGATTGTTCAGAGCTAAGTCAGTGTTACACAACTGATGCAGTAAATGTAACCTCATAAGTGTTACGCACTTCCATTCACTGGTTCTCTGGCATGTCTCTCACCACACCCCACTCTCATGGTACTAAAAGTGGAAATTTTTGCTTGGAGAAGAGAAGTAGCTAGCTCTTATGGAAACCCCCAGGTACAATACAATTTTGATGCTATTCATCATTACTGTAACCTTTCTTGGGAGGGAAAAAGAGAAAAAGAGTACCCTATTCTACAAAGGTATTTAGGATGGTGTATTTTTCTGTTATGACACCATTCTGTACTTGATCATGAAACAGTTATCACTATGGAAACAAAAATTAAAGCCTAGTTATTCCATTATTTATAAAGTTGTACCAATCCATTATTATTTTCTCATCATTATGTTTTACTGATATGGACCTGTGTCTGAAAAATATTACATGAATATTTGCATTTATCATTCTTAAAAATAGATATTTCTACTCAACAAGTCCTGTATCTATATTTGGGATGCAGGCAACCAGGGTTTTTTAAATTGTGCAAACATATTTCAACATGAAGAGATAAGGCTTGATATTAACCTTTATATTAGCTGTTCATACTTCCATGCTTTTATGTGTGATGTGCTCCTATTAAAAAAAAGTAATGGAAAGTAATCCACTTGAGGTTGACAATTTATAAATAGTGTCTAGAATTGGCATTCTGAAGCCAGGATGTTCTAATATAGCAGAAAGCACTGATGTTACTATTGGAACAAATTGATTTATCCATCTTTTACATTACATGTTAATGTAAATTAAATAGTACATTATAAAATTGTAAATTGTGATAGATGACCTTATTGGACTCTACCTATAAAATTCCATTTCCTAAAAAAGAAGATAAAAATTAGGTTTTTTTCAAAGTGATATTAGATAAGTCACACTAACTCCCTCTGACCTCATGAGATATCACCATGCCGGAAATACCCAATTGAAATAATATCATTCTTTAAATGTACCATGCTTTATCAAGTTTTTCAAAACCAAAATTATTACAGATACTGTATGACACAACCATTTAATAAAACTCAAATCAAGACACTTTCACAGAAAATACAGAAATACAAATTGAGCTCAAATGAGCTCAGAAATTTCATAAAAGAGCTCTTCACAATCAGGTCACTACTACACCAGAATTTAATTTTTTAAATTCTATTTACATGGATGAAGATACAGGCGAGGAAAAAGTTGGTGCCACTTCAATTCTCACTTGACGATGGGCATAGCAAGGAAAAGATACATATTAATTTATACACACACACACACACACACACACACGCATATGAAAGAGAAAGTCTTCAGAAACATCAAATGTTCTTTAAGACTTTAAGAGTTGCTGGAGAGGTTTAATAATAAAACATTTTCTAATAAAGGGCCTAGTTCTTTAACATGGGCTGATGATGTAGAAGTCATTCTAGATTTCATTTTGCTTACCTCTCATTTACCAAGCTCTTGTTCCATGTCGTAATTCAGGCACTTCTGAGAAAACACTTCCCATTGCTGATTCATCACCTTGTACCTGAGCTACAGCAATAGCCCCTGACTACTTCAATTTCATCTCATCTCCTGCAGCATACTCACTTCATTACTACCTTTAATCTAAAGTCTATAACCTTAAAGTATTTTTCCAAAGCATACCCCGACCACCTGTGATTACCTCCTGCAGCTTTCAAAGATCCTCAACAACCTACAAAAGCCTCAATACATAGATGCTGGAATGAAAAGCCAGAGGTGACAAAATAATAGTGAAGATAAAGGATAAGGTATAAAATTAATGCATCAGGGTCTCAGAAGAAACTGGCAGATTTAGAGCAAAGGTGTAATATTATGTGAAGGGGTAAAAATATTCAGATGTAGGTATATTTGCATATACTTTGGCCTACATTATTGAGCGACTAGTATAGAGGTTACTAGGTCTCCTTTCTTTCCTCGACTTGTTTCAAATTTAGCAGGGAGACAAAATTCATTGATTTTGATAGGTGCTATATTGTCAGGAGAGCATGAGTTCAGAAGAAGCACAGAGGGATGACAGCTCAACTCAACCCAGAGCTGTCAATAAAACAATTGCCCTTAAGAGGCATAAGCTTATGAAGTGACATTTTGGCTTGACTTCGAGGATGAAAATGAATGTCTGGGTGACATTCATTCACATAAAAGACCACATTCTGCTATTTATTTCTACCTCGTGTGGAAATAATCAAGATTCTTGATATTAAAAGGTAGTCACAGTTTCCAATTTCTTTGTATTTTATTTAAAAATGTGTATTTTAACACATATGTAACATATATGTAGCATATATGTATACATATATTTAACATATATTTACCATTATAACATATTTTACTTAAAATATGTATTTAACATATATGTGAAGTTTATATGATGCACAATTATAAAAGCATATATTATGTACATATTTACAAACTATATAGTTATACAAATATACTTTCTGAATAATTATGAGGTATCTTACATTTTAGTTTTTCTAACCCATCCATTTATAAACCGCCATCTCACTTCTCCATCAAGCCAGTAATAGTGGTACATGGATGAACTGGGACAGCAGGAAGCTATTGAGCAGAGTCTCTTGGTAGGGAGGGTAATAAAGAAAACAGCAGGATCTTTCTGATCTTTGGAGACAGAGGTACCTATCATTGAACCTAATTCTGATGCTAACTACATGAACAATTTGCTTCACGTTTTGTAATTTCAATGTTGTGCTTTCCATCATTTTTGAAATGCCAAGACTTTAATTTTTTTTTCACCAAAAGGGTGCTTTTGATTTAAATGAGCTAGCACAAATTAAATACAACACCCAGGTCTTTCTCAAAATTGCAACACTGAACATGTATTAATCCACCCCTCTTGACCATCCTTAATTAAACTGTTAAATAAGATTGAAGAATTTTTTTAAAATAATCTAAGCAACTCTGGAGAATAATGCTATTATAGTTTGGATTTTCATCAAATGTAACAAATCAATGTGTGCCATTATTCAGGTATGCTCTTTCTTCCCTTGCATACTTAGCATGTTGTCATTACATACCATTTTTTTCTCAAGTGTGTTTGTGATGTTGACCTGGCAAGGCAGGGAGTACAGTGGTTAACTAAAGGCTCTTGAATTAAACAGCCCATCTTGGAGAACAGGCAATATCTCTTGTTATTTTCATGGCATTGGAGATGTAACGTAACCTCTCTGCTCTTCAGCTTTCTCAAGTGTAAAAGAAATATAGTATCACAACCTATTTCATCAGGTTGCTGCAAAGAGAATATGATATATATAAAGGGCTACCACAATGCCTGGCATATGTAAGGGTTCAGTAAATATTCGCTCTTCTGCTTCTGTTGTTGTGTTATTTCAAAGGACTGTTCCCTCCCCTTCAGCTGGAACAAGAGATCCTCATATGGTTATCTAAATGACATGGATCTGGATCAGTGGAACCAATTTGGGGCTCCAGAAAGTAAATGTTTTATGTGGAATAACAGGGCAATATACATAAAATATAATGGAAAATTGATGTCTGTCATGCCTGAACAGCAGGAAGGAGGAAGCTGATTCAGAAGAACAGTGCTTCAATGCCTGTAAACAGTCTTTGTACACAGGAGATCTTCATCAGGTCTTTATTGATTAAATTAATAGTAGTCACAGATGGAACAAGAGAGTAAATTAATTCACTGTATTATTTTTCTATAGCTGCTGTAAAAATTTATTACAAACTTGGTGGCTTAAATAATACAACTGTATTGGCTGATAGTTCTGTGGATTGGAGGTTTAAACCGGCCCCTATTGGGTTAGAACCCAGGGGTCAGTCAGGCTGTATTTCCATCTAGAGGCTTGAGGAAGAAACACATTTCCTTATTTTCCAGTTTGCAGACACCATCCCTTTTCCTTAGATTATAGCTCTTCTCCTAAATCTTCACAGCCAGCAACAATGGGTTGGGTCTGTCTCCCATCACATTCTCCTGACTCCGCTTTTGCCTCTCTCTTCCATTTCGAAAGAACCCTGTGATTATACTGGGCCCACTCATATAACCTAGGAGAATTTGCTTATTTCCAGTCAGTTGATTAGCAACCTTAATTCCATCTATGACCTTAATTCTTCATTGCCATATAACATAGCATATTCACAGTTTCCAGGGACAAGGACAGAGACATCTCTGGGGTGCCACTATTTTACCTGCCCCAGGAAATGCAGGACGATGAGCAGTGTATTATAATTAAACCCTAATCTTAGAAATATAGTTTTTCTTTGAATTAACCTTCTAAGCAACTGTTTCTTAGCAAAAAGGCAAATACTGTGATCCAATTGCAAAACAATTTAAGGAAAAGAGAGTGGAATTTTTTTTTAATCTCTTCATATAGCTCCCAATGAACAAACTGATCAGATTGTAAATGACAGTCATTATAAAAGTAATCAGGGCATTCGGGAAATCACTGACCTACCTTGCAGCCTTAGGCAAGTCAATTGACACTTCAGCCAGTTTTGATGTCTGTAGAAGAATAACAAATACCTCTTTACATAACCACAGCTCCTTCCCATGAATTTACAGGGGAGAAATCTCAGAGTATGAAAAGATCAATGCAAATATATAGTTGTATAATGAATATGGGCACCTTGTCTTGTGTTCTTATGGATAAAAATGTGAGGATGTAGTTCTTCAACACTCCGTCAGTCACACTGCAAGCACTGGCCTGCTGTTACCTCAAATTGACTTCAGTTTACTTTTGAGCTAGAAAAATCTTATTGAATCCAGTCTTCTCACAATTCAACAGATACAGGTAATGTTTTGGGCTGAACTGTGTCTCTGCAACATTCATATGTTAAAGTTCTAACCACCAGTACCTCAGAAAGTGACCTTGTTTGGAGACAGGGTCTTTGAAGAAGCAATTAAGTTAAAATGAGGTCCATTACGTGGGCCCTAATTCAATATGAATGGTTTCCTTATAAGAAGAGGAAATATGGTCACAGACACTTAAAGAGGGAAAATTATGAGAAGACATGGGAAGAAGAGAGCCATCTACGAGCCTGGGACAGATCCATCATTCATGGCCTTCGGAAGGAATCCACTCTGCTAATATCTTGGTCTCAGACTTCTAGCCTCAAAAACTGTGAGAAAATAAATTCCTACTATTTAAATTATCCACTCTGCTGACCTTTATTACAGCAATCCCAGCAACCTAAAGCAGGTATTAGGAAGGAGACTGGTAGATTTGCACCCACATAGGACAGTGAGACCTGCAAGTATTGATGATTATTTCCTTCACACACCACACAAAGTAGTGGTGCTTGAACAGTGGTTTATTTCATGTAACTTTCTATAATAAGTATTATGGGAATATTGATTGTATTCATAGCCAGCTTCTATTTTGAAGGCTTACAATTTAGTACACAGAATAAATGTATTTTTATCTCTTGCCTTTATCTTGAAATATGAGAGCTTTCTATCATATATGGTGCCAAATTGACATCGCTCATCGAATAATGAACATTGAAAGGTTACACACATCAACACTAATGGCATCCAGGGCATTGAGGAGAGGGTGGTTGGTATCACTTCCTGCCACTTACTTGCCTCTGAATATGACAATTAAAATTATTTCATTAAAGGGTATGTTAATATCTCCCCTATAATAAACAAGGATCCTATGGCTTCTTGCAAGCATTATTGGTGAAGGACATTTTTAAGTTACATATTATCCAACTAGAGCAACGGTTTCTATTTTTGCATATGTTAAGTATATCTTACTTATAGTGTATCTTAAAAATATGTAATATAATGTATATTAAAGAGACACATTTATTATTTAAGTGATTCTTTAAACTTTTAATCCATAGATGAGAGATTTTTTTTTCCTTTTTTAAGTGTTTGGTGGTGAAAGAATTCTACTCTAAATTAGAATATAGTAAGTGCCAAGGAGAGGCAAAGTTAACTAAGCTTCAGAAGGTGATGAAGATGCAGCTTAACAATTTCAATAGAGATGATGAGGGAGTCTTTAGGGGGAATGGGAGGATGGTTTAAAGCTACATAATCCAAAATGACTAAAATAATATGGTAAAAAAACATGTAACCTAAACAGAGGATGCTTAGGATCTGGGTGAATTTAAAGGAAAAAAATCTACTTAGCCAAAATACTATATGTTAGAATAAAATTCAAAGCCAAAAATTGTTCTCTTTTGCTTTCCAGTGTAAAAAAACTCATAAAGTGTCCACCAAAGGTAACATGAATTTTTAGATCAACATTATTCATAAGAGCCCCAAAGTGAAAACAATATGATGTCCACACCAAATGATGAATGGATAAACACAATGTGGTATGTTCATACAACAGAATATTTGTCAGCAATAAAAGGGAATTTTATACTGATATGTGCTATAACATGAATGAACCATGAAAACATTGTGCTAAGTGAAAGAATCCAGTAACAATAGATCACCTATCTTATGACTCCCCCATATATATACATATATACATACATATATATATATGTGTGTATATATATATATATATATTACTCCCCCATTTTATACCTAAAGCAAGTATATATAATATATATATATATATATTACTCTCCCATTATATTTATATATATATATGTGTGTGTGTGTGTGTGTGTATACACACACACACACACACACATACACATATATGGGGGAGTCATAAGATAGGTGATTTTATATATATATGTATATATATATATATATAGCATCCAAAATAAGCAAATCTATGGAGAAGAAAATAGATTAGCAGCTGCCAGGAGCTGGGGGAGATGGGGATACTTGAAGTCATAGCTAAGAGACACAGGATTTGTTTTGAAGGTAATGGAAATGTTCTAAAATTGATTGCAGTGAGGGATGCACAGTTCTCTGAATATATTAAAATCTATTTAATGGTATACTTCAAATGAGTAAATTGTAAGGTATGTATATTCTGTGAGCCACCAATGGTTCTAGATGATTGAGAAATAAAAAGTCTTTGAACTTGATTACAACACTGTTATACACATATTGCTATTATCTCTTTACACACACACACACACACACACACACACACACACAATACATTGATACACAAAAGCTTGCTTATTGGCCACACACTAGGAAGTGAAAAATCTGCAGGTGAACCCAGGCAGTCAGCATACAGATTCCATGCTCTTCATTTTCACATTTTACTGTTTGTATCAGGCAGTAATTTTACTCACTCATTTACAGAATAGTGAGAACCATCTGGCTACTCAATGTCATGTGAAAAATAGCAACTGAATGTGTGCTTTGTTGTCCAAAAGGTCCATACCATGCCTTGATCTGGTCACATTGCAAACCCAAAGGAGCTGTAACATGGAGAATAAAACACTGCTTTCCCATCATTGCATGTTACTCTTTTAATCAGAGTTTATACTGTCTGCATCAATGACTTGAAACCAGCAACAATAAGCAATCATGCCTCCAATTGTCATCTCCTGGGCTGCCAGCTCTAAGCAGTGGTTTCTTTCTGTTGACACATATTGCTTAGCTGCTGGCATGACAAGTTGCTTTCTCGCTGAAACTCCACTAAAACACTATTGATTCTGTTGGGATGGCTAAAAAAGAGTCACTATCTCATTATCATCTCCCTTGCATTGGCCTTGGGACTGTAATTTTCCAACCCAGGCATAATATGACAAAAAATACCTACCCTACACATTAAAAAAAGTGAAAATGCTAATATTGCTTTTTTTCTCCTTTGTGATTTTTAACCCAGTGAATACAATGAAATATAAGCAGCTTTACTCCTGGGTGCACTTCTTAATGATGAGTTACTCAACTGCTTCATAAAGTCCTTCTTGGTGAAAGAAATTTCAGTTTCTGGCTAAAGGGGGAAAATTCTACCGAAATATAAGTGGAAAACTTCAGAAGTGCTGTGACAGTCACAGTAAATATTTTTACCTTTTACTTTCACTTCTCTTTTTCTCATAGCCTTTTTTGAATATGATGAGGTAAGTCCTTTAACTTTTCATACGGATACCTATTTATCTCAAGGTAAGAACAAAATGTTAACTGTCACAATTGAATACATTCTATACCAAAAGTCATGGTTATCCTGGAAGGGATTTGTACACTGTAGTGGAGACATTATGAGTGTCTTCCTTCCTGAGAGACTATTCCACAAAATGTCTTTACAGTGAAACCTTCAATCCAACATCAGTTATCCTGCATGCTAGCTAAAGAGCAGGAGTAGAAAAGAGGAGAAAAAAAGCAACCAGTGAAATGATGCCTACTACTATAACTAAAAATGCCACTTATTGTAACTTTCTGTTCTGTACCCTCTGTTTTTAATTTTTTTTTAATGTTAATTTATGTTCGATAGAGAGAGAGACAGAGGGAGAGACAGAGAGGGACACAGAATGATCGGGGTAGGGGCAGAAAGAGAGGGAGACAGAATCTGAAGCAGGTTCCAGGCTCTGAGCTGTCAGCACAGAGCCGGATGTGGGGCTCAAACTCAAGAAATGTGAGATCATGACCTGAGCTGAAGTAGAATGCTTAACTGGCTGAGCCACCCAGGGACCCCAGTCTGACCTGTACCCTCTTAAGCACACCTGTGTATTATCCTGAATATTCCCTACAGAAACACTGTGAGATACATTTATTAACCTCATCTTATAGATGAGAAAACTCATGTTCAGAGAGTTTAAGGAACTTGCTCTTAATTGTACTGATGGTATGTAATAAATGATAAATTTAACCTAGATATGTTAGATTCAAAACTTGTAGCCTTTAAACACTGATAACTCATGAACCTTCTTTGCTTAGTTTCTCTATTTCTCAGTTGTAAGGGTTGGTCAATCAGAGACATTTAAAGTAAGCTTTACTCATTGAACAATCAACTAATGCACAAATGAACACAAGTGAAGTCACCCTAAACTCAGAGCAGTGATGGGTTAAAAAAAAAAAAAAGGTAACTGCTACATAGAATATGAAATGTTTAGATGTAGCCATTTCATAGCAGTAGGTGGATATACTTAACGCAGGTGTTCCAAGAAAAATAGGGAACTTGACCCAATGTAACCAAATATTTCCTCAGAATTTTTCTCAATACATGTCTATTGATAGAAATTAACAACTGTTTTAAGATTAACACATGACTTGAACATGAATCGTCTTCTCTAGAGAAGTAATTCTATAATGATGGACCACAACAGTTACTCATCTAAAGCCTATTACCTACTCCTGTAGGAGTAAGGGGAAAAAATTGAGACCACAAGCATAGCTTATTTGTTTGTTCATTTGTTTTAATTATCCTGTTCCAGACTGAGTAAAAGAGGGTTTTATCTATCTGGCATGACACTCTTTTGTGTTACCAGGTCAGAAATCAATAAATAGTAAAAGGATACAAAGTGAATTTCACTTAACATATATCACTGGCCATATTTAGTATACTCTGTAATATTACTATTATATTCTTCAGACAATAATATTGAAATATCTGTTTGAAACTAATGGCAGCAAGTAAAAATGTATTTACCTAAACACATTCTCATATTGGGGACTTAAAAATCAATGATATTTTATCATACAATTCTGATAAAGAGTCTACTGAGAATGAGATTATGATATGGAAAAAAGGTAACAGGCAATAAAAGAATTTTGATGTATAAAATAAGCAAAATGAGAATGAAACAGAATTAATAGTAATAAACAGAATTAGCAAAGAAGTAACATACCACAAATATTCAAAATATCAAATAATCATGAAGAGACAAAGTGATATAAAGTTGTACAGAACATTGTAAATATTTTATGAATATAACTATAAAAATTTCTTTCTTGAATTCAGATTAAAAATTCTCATCAAAATTATAGCAAATCAAATTCAACATACACCATGACCAAGTAGAATTTATTCCAGGTATGTAAGATTCATTCAACATTCAAAAACCAATTAATGCCACCCCCCCCCATATAAAGAACTAAGGAAGAAAAGTTACATGGGTATGTCAGAAGTGAAAAACATTTGACAAATATCCAACACTTATCCATGAGTAAAAAAAAAATTTCTCTGGAAATACAGGGGAACTTCATAAACTTGATAAAGAACAGCTTTTTAAAAAATCTTGTAAGCTAGATAGGGAAAAATCTGTTATAAGATGGTCGACAGGGGTGGCTCAGTCGGTTAAGCGTCAGACTTCACCTCAAGTCATGATCTCACAGTTCGTGGTTTCAAGCCCTGCATCAGGCTCTGTGCTCAGAGCCTGGAGCTTGCTTTGGATTCTGTGTCACCCTCTCTCTCTGCCCCTCCATTGCTTGTGCTCTGTCTCTGTCTCTCAAAAATAAATAAATGTTAAAAAAAATTTTTTTAAATTAAAAAGAAGATGGCCGACAGGACTGATAGGGAAATTCCAGTCCCCTACTGAAGACTCCCCTTGCGAGTGCTTCTTGCTGCCCCACTTGCTGTGCTGCAAATTACTACTAATGTGGAATGCAGAAGTAACAGAAGATAAATTGTCCCCCATGCTTATGCTCAGGACTCAGACCTCTGGCGAGGGATCTCCTCTGAGCCCACCAGTGTGAAATATAACTCCGATCCACCAAGATCTCTGAGTGCCTCTTGGTTTTTCCACCAGTGATCCAGCCTGTTTCCATAATGTATGTGGTTCCCTGACCAGGAAACCCAACAGCGCTGGCCCATTGTTGTCACCTGTTTGGGAAAATGGCAAGGCAGTGACGGAATGAGGAAACACAGCAGAGAAGACACTCCCTGCCTGATTTTCCGTGGTCTCCTGCTTGGTCGCCTCAGGCCAGCCCCACTGCACCGTTCCCACCAGACTCAAGGAGACTTGGCAGGTGAGGACCTGAACCAGATGTTGGATACCGGTAAGGCCTGGGGCCCTCATTCAGTCAGGCCCACCCACAGGGGGCGAAGGGGGACCTGATCACTCTCCAGAGACCTCAGAGGTCTCACAGGTATGGGGCCCCAATTCAGTCCCGCCTCCTCCCCGGCTGGAAGGGGGACCTGATCACTCCCCGGAGACCTCCGAGGTCTCACAGGCAGGAATTCTTTGAGAGGGAATGTAATAACCTTTGGTGTGTATGTGAGTGTGAATGTGCCACTCAGGTCTGGCTTGCCTGCCGAGTTCGATTCTGTGGCTCCACGGGTGGGCACCCTTAAGGTTCCCAAAAGCCCACAGAGTCTGAGTGGGACTGTCTGCAATTCTGTGGTGAATGGCATACAGTCTATGGCAGCATTGGAATAGTTTCTGATAGTAAGTCACAAAGCTGAGACCACTACAGCTAAGTGTCACCTAAGTTCCTTTGGAACACGGCCAGATGGGTATCTGACTGGTCTCCTCATTAGAGGGGGCACCCCTACCCCTCCATCTTTGCGACTCAGTCTCACGGGAACATTACGGGGTTGGGACAGAACAAAGAAGGGGTTTTCAGGAGACTGCGGAATTAAGACAACCCCCAGCAAGTTAAGGACACTATGTGAGTAAGAATGGCCCACTTTTGGTATAGGGTGGCCCTAAAAGGGAACCTTAGATGTCCCAATGGTCTTCTGTGTCTGGCATGTTGTCACCAGGGACCCAGGCCACCCTGATCAGTTCCCATATATTGACTCCTGGTTAGAGACAGCCCAAACCCTTCCCCCCTGGGTGCGATTTACAGGCAACAAACAGGAACAGGCTACGGTACAGAAGTCCCAACTTCTGCAAATCCTCGCCAGTGATCCAGAGGAAGAACCAATCTTGTCCCCACCATCTCAGTCTCCCGAGACCATCAGCACCTAACACCCTGGTTCTCAATACTCTGCCACCTTCGGTCGTCCCACCACCTACAGACTCAGCACATCCTCTCTCCCCAAGACCAGCAGTCAGATTGCGTACCCAGCCAGGTGCAGGCACTCTCCAGATGCCAGTCCACATCCAAGAGTACCAAGTGATCCAAGCAAGGGCTAAGAAGTCCATGAATATGCCCAGCAGCAAGGGGAATCCCCCAGGGATTATTATGAGAGGCTATGCCAGGCTTACACCCCGTTTGATCCCGAAGCACTAGAGAGCCACGACAAAAGGACGGGGAAGGTCCAGCTGCCAAAAGGCGGGGAGGCCCAGAACCTCCTTAGCAAGGGGCCAATGAGCCTACTGCAAGGAGAAAGGATATTAAAAGAATAAATGTCCCAACCAGGGAAAGTCCCAGAAACCCAGCTGATATGCACAAGAACCCTGCAAAAAGAACTTCATAGGGCTATGCAGGAATAGATTCAGATTGAGGGTGACCAGGCTCACTTCTTCTTGGCCCCCATGAGTCCATGGTCAAAATAAAAGTAGGGGGGCAAACTATGACTTTTTTAAAAATTTATTATTGTTTATTTATTTTTGAGAGAGAGAGGGAGGGAGGGAGGAAGGGGCAGAGAGAGAGGGAGACACAGAATCCTAAGCAGGCTCCCGGCTCTGAGCTGTCAGCACAGAGCCAGATGCAGGGCTCGAACTCATGAACTGAGAGATCATGACCTGAGCCGAAGTCAGACGCTTAACCGACTAAGTCACTCAGGTGCCCCCCAAACTATGACTTTTATGTGAACTCAGGGGCCACACGGTATAGCATGAGTTCCTTTACCTACCTGAGTGCCCTATCCCTCTCCTCGGCTGGGATATACTCACAAAGCAGCGGGCCAAAATAACCTTTGAGCCAATGGGATGCACCAGCTTCTACTTGAATAAAAAATGGAGGTTATTCTGTGCCAAGGCCCAAGTGAGTGGCCCACCTGAATTTAGGACTGCCTTCCCCACTGTATGGGCCAAGGACAACCCCCCCAAACTTGCCCACAACTGGGCCCCCGTCATGGTAGAGTTAATCCCAGGGGCTCAACCACAGAGACAGAGGCAATACCCCCTCCCACAAGGGGCAAGAGCAGGCATCCAAGAACATCTGTCCAGACTCAAAGAAGCATGTATTTGGGTTGAATTCTAATCACCCTGGAACACACTGCTCTTGCCAGTCAAGAAGCCAGGAGGAGGGTACCAACCAATTCAAGAAGTGACTGTCTCCTTGCACCCAGTGGTCCCGAACCCATACACCCTCCTCAGCAAGATCCCAGGCTCTGCCAGCTGGTTTAATGCCTAGACTTAAAGAATGTCTTCTTCTGCCTCCACTTGGCCCCCTAGAACCAACCCTTGTTTGCCTTCTAATGGACAGAACCAGACACAGGGCGTCAGGTGCAACTGATTTGGACTTGCCTCCCACAGGGTTTAAAAAACTCTCCTGCCCTCTTTGGGAAGGCACTGGCCGGAGACCTCGCCAGCTTTCCAAGGGAGGCCACACGCTGCACCCTTCTCCAGTATGTAGATGACCTCCTCCTTGCAGCAATAACTGAGAAAATTGGACAGAGGGCAAAAGGGCCCTCCTCCAACTCCTGTCAGACTCAGGGTATTGGGTCTCATGGAAAGAGAGCACTAGGGCCAGAGAGAAAGAAGGTCATCACCTCCATACCCCAGCCCCAAACTAAGATGGGGGTACAAGAATTCCTGGGGGCTGCAGGATTCTGCTGAATCTGGATTCTCAGATTCTCAGCAATAGCAAGAATCTCTTGGTAGGGCCGGATGGAGAACCTATCTGGACAGAGGAGGCTGAAGCCACCTTCCTAGAGATAAAGGCCACCTTGGGGCAGGCACCAGCCCTTGGCCTGCCAAATATAGAAAAGCCTTTTAATCTCTTTGTGCATGAGAAAGAAAATGTCACCCTCAGGGTTCTCACACAGACCACTGGCCCTTGGCAATGGCCAGTAGCATACCTGTCAAAGAGGTTGGACCCAGTGGTGGCAGGATGGCCACCATGCCTTAAGGCACTAGCAGCCACAGTTATGCTCATTAAGGAGGCAGATAAACTCACCCTGGGACAAGAACTAAATGTCAAGGTCCCTCCTGCTGTCATAAACACTCAAAGATACCACTTCCTCTCCAACTCTCAGCTAGCACAATACCAGGCGTTCCTCTGCAAGAATCCATGGGTCATTCTTGAAATAGTGCAGACACTAAACCCCACAACTTTCCTACCTTCTGAGGAAGGGAAACCAGATCATGACTATTCTGAGGTGACCGATCAAGTATTTGCCCAAATATGCGTGACCAGGCCCTACAGAACCCAGACCTCACCTTGTTCATTGATGGTAGCAGTTTCATCACAGAGGGTGTTCAAAAGGCAGGGTATGCAGTGACAACCACAGATAAAGTCCTAGAGGCCAATGCCCTACTTGTGAGATGGTCAGCACAACGGGCTAAATTACATGCCCTAGTCCGGGCCCTCACCATTAGCAAGGGCAAATGATCTCAATCTACAAAGAGAGGGGCCTCCTCACCACGGTGGGGAAGACCATCAAAAACAAGGAGAGAACACTAAAGCCCCTCAAGGCTGTCTGGCTTCCAAAAGAAGGTGCAGTTCTATACTGCAAAGGAAACCAGAAGGAGACAACCCTACAGCACGAGGGAATCATCTAACAGACAAAGCAGGCAAGATAGCAGGTAATAAGGAGGTATACATAGCTCCCTCCCTTGCTATGGCCCTGATGCCCTGGAAGAGAAGAAAATAAATGGACTGAGGTTGAAGGGGCCACCCAGACCAAGAGCCAGTTTGGCTTACCAGACACAATACACAGCGATAACAGAGCTGCATTCCTGGTGGACTGCTTACAGGTCTCAAAGCTCAAGGAAAGCAGAGCAGATGAAACACACCCTCAAGGGAAACTTAGCCAAGTTCTGTCAGGAAACAGTCCTCCCACGGCTGGACCTGTTGCTCCTGCCCTCCTGTGTGTCCGTTGTGCACCAGGAACTTAAGGTTTCTCCCCTTTTGAACTAATATATGGGAGGCTTCCTCCATGTCTAGGGAGCCTCCCAGAGAACCTACACCAATAGGGGATAAGAAAATAAGAGAACACTTCAAGCTTTAGGGGCCACCCTAAATGAGTTACAACAATATACCATAGAGGGCCCCAATCTCTTTAGGATCCCCTGTACACCCCTTGTTACCAGGGGACTCCGTCTGGGTCAAAGATTGGAAGAAGACCCTCTCAAACCACAATAGCCTGGGTTTCATACCATTATTCCAACCATCCCACTGCCCTCAGGGTCACAGGTATCACTTCATGGGTCCACCACTCCAGAGTCAAGAGGGCCAATCCTGAGGAGCCCCAGACTTGGAAGACTGACCCAAGTCTGATGAACCCGCTCAAAGCGACCTTCTGGAGAGTCCTAGATTCTTAGGATCTTCAGCACTGCTCCAGCCACACCTCAGAAGTTGGCTGGTCTATGCACAGCGGAAGCTTGAGGAATTGCTGGTCCAATAAAATAAATAGATTGTCCTTACTCCTTGCCATCGGATTGGCAGAGGCTGCCCCAGAAAGCTGGGGAAACAGCGAGAGGTTCCTTTTCACACTCACCTTCCTCTTATGAGTAGGATGTCTTGTTGGTATTGGTTACCTCTAGTCTGGGCCCCATTTGTAAACCTTCAGCCCTAAGGCCCAGGCTAAAGGAGTGGTGTTGCTATCCATCCTCCTAAGGGCAGGAAGAGCCACAGGGATAGGGACTGGCTATCCCAGTGCCACAGAAGGCATAGGCTCTTCTGTGAGACTAATGAGTGGCCGACTCTCTAGTGTCCCTGCAGAGCCAAATAAGTTCTCTGGCAGAGTTGCCCTCCAGAACAGACAGGCACTTGACCTCCTCACTGCTGAGAAAGGGGGACCCTTCATCTTCCTCAGAGAAGAATGCTGTTACTTTGTAAACCAGTCGGGAATAGTCACAACCAAAGTCAGGGAACTAAGGGAAAGAACCAGCCCATAATAAATAAAGATGCCCTCTAAAACAGCCTAGATCTGTTTAAAGGGGAAACCAAGGGGGTAATGATAAGGAAAAATCTGTTATAAGATGGCCGACAGGACTGATAGCGAAATTCCAGTCCCTGACCAAAGACTGCCCCTCTGAGTTCTTCCTGCTCCACTTGATGCATGTGCCAAATTACTACTGATGCAAAATGTAGAGGTAACAGATGATAAATTGTCCCCCATGCTTGTGCTTGGGACTCAGTCCTGTGGAGAGTGATCTCCTCTGAGCCCACCGGTGTGAAATAAAACATTGATCCACCAAGATCTCTGTGTGCCACTTGCTTTTTCCACCAGTGATCCAGCCTGGTTCTGTAACAAGCTAACACCCACCTAATGATGAGAAACAAAAATTCACAACTAAGACTGGGGACAAGGTAAGAATTCCCTTCTCACCACCCCATTCAACAATGTGTTGGAAATCCTTGTAATAAAATAAGAAAAGGAAATATAATACATACAGATATTTGGAATAAAAAAACAACTAAACCACCTTAATGGCTTTGTTCCCAGACGATGACCATGAATAGCATGAAAAGTCTAAATAAAGATCTTAGAGAACTGTAATAAATGATTATAGCAAGGTCACAATATACAAGGTTTATTATACAAAAGTCAATCCCTTTACTATACGAATATTTGAAATTTAAAGTACAGTACTGCTTTAGTAACATCCAAAAAGTAAAACAGGTATACAACTAATAAAGTTTATAGAGCATTTACATGAGGAAATTATAAAAATGATAAAAAGCAACCAAAGAAGAGCCAAAGAAATGAAGAGATAGTCTATGTTCATGGACTATGAACACAGTGTTAAGATTTCAGTTTTTCCAATTTAATCTATAGATTCAAGGTAATTCTAATTAAATCCCATATCTGTTTTCTAGATTTATACAAAGTGGTTCTAAATGTATATGGAGAGGCAAAAGCCAGAAAAACCAACACAGTACTAAAGAAGAAAAAAACCTGGAGGACTGACATTAACTGACTTCCAAGTTTTACTAAAAAGGCATTGTATTCAAGACAGCATGGTATTGACAAAAGGAACAAAGAGATCAAAGGAATAGAACAGAGAGTCTAGAAACAGACTCACCAAAATAAAGTTACCTTATTTTTGCAGAGTCATAAACTCTGAGAACTGACACTCATTTCAAAAAGTGCTGGAGCAATTGGAAATCCATATGCAGAAAAAATAAAGAAATCTAGACACAAATCCTACAACTTTCACAAAAATACACTCAAACAGTTCATTTAACTAAATATATGAAACAACACTATTCAACTTCTAGAATAAAATGGGAGAAATTTATGTAATTCTGGGTTTCACAGTAAGATTTTAGATACAACACTAAAGCACGATCCATGAAAGAAGAAATAAATGAAGTCAGACTGTCTAAAAATTAAAAAACTGTTCTAGGAAACACTGTTGAAAGAATAAAAAATACAAAATGATAAACTGGGAGAACATTTTTCAAAATATGTATCTGATAAAGAACTTCCATTCAAAGCACACAAAAAACTCTTAAAAATCAACAAGAAGAAACTAAACTATTAAAAATAGGCAAAAGATTGGGAAAAGCACCTGACTGAAGATATATAGATGCAAATAAGCATATGAAATAATGCTTATTATCATCTGTCATCAGGAAGCACATATTAATAAAATAATAATGGGAAACCACTACACACCTATCAGAATGACTACCCACCCACGCGCCCTCCCAAATTAGCAATGTCACATACTGGTGAGAATGCAAAATAACAGGAACTTGTATTTATTGATGGTGGGAATAAAAAATAGTACAGCCACTTTAGGACACAGTCGGACATTTTCTTTTGAAGGTAAACATGACGAACCATGTATGCAAAAACTTACATACAAATATTATTAGAATAGCTCTATTTATGATCATCAATATCTGGAAGTAACCAAGATGCCCTTTGATAGTTGAACAGACAAACTCAATGACACATCCATATAGTGGATATTATTCAATGATAAAAAAAAAGAGCTGCCAAGCCATAAAAAGACATGAAAGAACCTTAAATGTTTACTTATATTTGGGAGAAGCCAGTCTAAAAAAGTTGCATGCTATATGATTTCTATTATTTGACATTCTGGGAAATGTAAAACTCTGAAGACAGGAAAAGGACGAATGATTTCTCCCCCCATGCAAGAATGCATGATCCCATGTCAAGGTGACTGCACTTTCACTTCTTGGTTCATGTTAATGCTCTACTCCATGAATAATGAAAGTAGACAGTAAAGTAAATGGTGACAGCTCACAGGAAAAAGCAAGAAGTGCCAGGATAATGACCTGTACCCTTTAGTGGAAACAGAACTATGTCCTTGTGATACATTTATTTATATCTCATCCTTATGGATACTGGACAGACTGCTTTCTTCTGAAAGGCAGAGGAGAATCTCAGAGAAGATTGCAGATACAAGGAGAAAACAAAGAATGTGGAGGAGGCATATGCTTTCAAGCAATAGCCTGCTCTTATTAACACTGGAAGGCCTGTTAACCCCTCCCACTGCAGCAGCTCTGGGACATACATGCATGTATGTATGTATATATGTATGTAAGTATGTATGTATGTATGTATGTATGTATGTATGTATGTAGGAGCTAGAGGGGACCCAGGAAGGAATTCAGTATGTAATGGGAAAATCTAAATGCATGATAAATGCACAAAACCACTTCATTGAAGGGGAAGGAGGGAAGGAATGGTGATCTAAGTATCTAGAGAAAGGAGTGAAGTCTGTAAAAACCAAAGGGAAAAGGAATTAAACATAGATATTTTACTCTAGTTGACAAAACTGTTTCTCTTCAGGGTATGGTTTAACAATTCTGATACTACTATATACATATACTGGAATGAAATAATAAATAGATGGCAGATGGCGAGAGCCAAATGTCCTACTGGTAGAGTGGAATTTACAGACAAATAAAATAAATAAGACGAGGATGTAAGAATGGTCCCTGTGGTAGTGAATTAGATATGGAGACATTTGTGTAAACCCATGTTTAGCTTACAACAGGTACAGATAGTGATACAGTGAAATATTTCTAGATAGGTTTATATACACAACTTGATAAAAACACACATTTTTTTGCTCTGTCAACTGAAAGATGCTAAAGAACCAACACTCTTGAAGCAACAAACTCCTGTATCACCAATATCTTGGTTTTTAACACCGTTCTTGAATAAAAAGAACCTGAACTCCTTGGGGAAATGGCTGGTTCTAGAACTATAGTAGGGAACATATAAGATGAACCTGAAGTATCTTGAAGAATCAGAAAGTAAGGAAGTACTCAACAACCCTCTCACATATTGATGGAGGCATGTCAAAGTATCATAGGAATCAACTGAAATAGTTCCCACTAACCAAATCTGAAACAAGTTAAACAACAAAACAGAATATTCTTGGATTACAACTCTAAGTGTAAAATAAATATCCGTGTGTCCACTATAACTTAATTAAATGACTGAACAAATCAGTAGGGAAGAGACAAGTCTCCAAGCTGAAGGATTTCAAATAACACTCCTTACATGTTAACTGCATATTATGACTTCATTCCAAAGTATACAGCATGGAAAAGGTGGAAAGGGAGAGAAAGGAAATTCTGCAGTGATATTAATGTGACAAACACTAACAAAGACAGGTTAAAATCATGTTGACTGTATGTACACTTGATATGATCTGACGAAAATGACCTCTGTGGTCTTCCTCCCAATAATCCATTACCTCAGTATTATCATGAGAAAAACACTAGACAAATACTAATAGTAGACCATCCTTCAAAATACTTGACCTGTACTCCTCACAGCTGTCACGGTCATGAAAAACAAAGAAAGCCAGTAAACCTGCCACAGTTAAGAGTAACCTAAAGATGCATGACAACTAAATGTAGCATGGTATCTTGGGTGGGATACTGGAATAGAAAAAGGACATTAAGTAAAAACTAAGGAAATCTAAACAGACAATGGACTTAATACTTTTTTTTTAAATCTAAGTTGGACTTCATTTAAAAAATCAAAAAGTGTGCCTTTCAAATGATAGTATTAACAAAATAAAAAATGTCAAAGCCACAAAATGGGAGAAATAACTTACATATAAATATATGTATCTTACGTGTATTATATATAGATGTATATCTGACTAGAAAGATGATACCTGACAAAGGACTTGCATGTATAACATATTTTAAAATTACATTTCAAATTTATTAATGAAAACCACACAACAAAAAGTTAGCTTTATGTTTTAACACAGGATACATATAAATTGTGAATGAGTACTAGGAAATATTCTCAACATGATTAGTAATCAGGAAAATGCAAACGAATACAGTGCAGAAAGTACTATTCAGACACAAGAAGATGGCAGGGGCAGAAAACCAGGAATGATGAATTGGAAATAATCCCTTACCAATGAGTCCTTCTGTCATAGGACACGACTATATTTACAGAAGCTTCAGATTCCTCATCTAAAAATTACAGAATTAAGCAGATTATCTCTGAAGTCAGTTTTAATATTTGGAATTTCTAAAATTAAGTTTATTTTAAGCCAAAATTATAAATAGTTTGCATATTTTTCTTCCTTTGTTTCCCTTCTAAAAGCTGTATTAATTTGATTTCTTTGGATAATTTCTGCAAAGTGGTAAGAAGCTATCAGAATAGAACAATTCATCAATAATTTGAGCACTTTTCATTCGCAATTTGTAGTGTGATCAAAAGTGCCATTACCTTCTGGGGTGCCTGGGTGGCTCAGTCGGTTAAGCGGCCGACTTCGACTCAGGTCATGATCTCACGGTCTGTGAGTTCGAGCCCCGAGTCGGGCTCTGTGCTAACAGCTAAGAGCCTGGAGCCTGTTTCGGATTCTGTGTCTCCCTCTCTCTGACCCTCCCCCATTCATGCTCTGTCTCTCTCTGTCTCAAAAATAAATAAACGTTAAAAAAATTTTTTTAAAAAGTGGCATTACCTTCAAAAGAATTTTATCAATAGGTGGCAGAGATATAGTCTTTAATTTTCTAACATGGACTGTTCCAATGCTTCTGTTATTAATATAAACATTGCAAACTGGCAAATGTATATCTAGAGTGTTACTATAACTTAAAATTTTTGCTTAAAATACATCCCAGAAAATTAAATTTACCTCTGAACTGGGCCCTGGGGCAATGATTGATCTAACTATAAATTTTATGGCTAAGATGTAAAAGTCTGCAATTGCTATTTTGTAATAAAAACAGTGACAGAACTTTTAAACTTCATATCTCTATCCATGTTGTTATGCAGTTATAAGTTCCAGTCAATATCTGGAAGTTTGGATAGTAAAAAGAACTTCTTAAGATTCTATTAGCGACCAATGCATATCAGCAAGATATAATGTTTTTAGTCGCTGTGCACCCAAATTGTTTCTCCTAGGACAGAGTTGCAGAAACTGAAGCTGTTCCCAACAGCTTAGAAGAAATGAAAACCTCTTCACATTCAAGTTGTTTAATGACACCACCATCACCTATACCAAGCACAAACAAATATAAATGTACACAAAAACAGCTTTCCAAAAATCTGCTCATGAAGATGTGAGATAACTTATATGAGACAACTTACAGCAAAACACCATTCTATTTTTTCAAGATACCACAAATAGATTTTAGCACATTAAATCTGCATCATTTGCTTGTGATCCATTATGAGAAGCTGTGTGGATTTTCAAAGGAAGCACAGCTTTGCTGTGTCATGTTGATGTATTTTAATGTAGGAGGTTGTGGGGTATGATAGAGACTAAAGCATACAGATCTGCTAAACCAGGAAGCACCAGGAATATTAAATATAAAGATAAACTTAGGTAGTCTAAGTAGGTTAATAATGATAAAAACTAGGGGTGCCTGGGTGGTTCAGTCAGCTAAGCATCTGACTTTGGCTCAGGTCATGATCTCATGGTTTGTGAGTTCAAGCCCTTTGTTAGGCTCTGTGCCTGCTTCCAATTCTGTGTCTCTCTACTGGCTTGTTGTACCGTATACTTTGATGAAGTAAACTGTCAGGTAGAAGCCCACACTGGAAAGACCTGAGGAAGCTACTGGCTAACAGCCTGTAAGGCCATCCGTCCAAAACTGCAAGGACCT
Source organism: Panthera tigris (assembly GCF_018350195.1). Classification (NCBI taxonomy): domain Eukaryota; kingdom Metazoa; phylum Chordata; class Mammalia; order Carnivora; family Felidae; genus Panthera; species Panthera tigris. The sequence continues at coordinate 97,311,271 of NC_056662.1, read as the reverse complement.
GAATCCTGTCAAAAACTATGTGAATGAAACAACAAGAAGATTTTTTCCCCCTTGAACTTCCAGAGGAGACCAGATAACGTGGCCAACACTTTGTGCCTATGTAACAGTCAGGAAAGCAGATGACACAATCTATGCTTCTATTCCTGACCTTCAGAAATGCTCTGTGAAATTAGATTACTTACTGTCCATTACTGCTAATAGGAAACAGAGTATAACCATCCAGACCATGAGGAGAACTAGAGAAGGTGACAGGCTGAAGTGGTCTAGGATTTTGAATCAGTCAACATTTTGCACAGAATCTCCTGCACCTATGTGAGTATGAACTATCAATTTGAAGTAAAGAAGACGAGATGACCAATAAATGCCACTTGGGAGGAGGAGAAGAAATAGATCTAAGTCAGTGAAAGTACCAGAAGTTTTATGCCAAATATTTTTTAATTACATACTTTAACTCAGGTACTCCATTTAGGAACTATTTAGAAGTATCGTGTGTGTGTGTGTGTGTGTGTGTGTGTGTGTGTGTGTGTGTGTGTCGTGTGTGTGTGTGTGTGTGTGTGTGTGTGTGTGTGTAATCCATCTTTCTCTCTCATACTGTTGAATAAATTGAGAATATGTTATTTTCTTAAATGTAAATCTATAAAAGAAATGGACTCTATCAATACCTCAGCCAGTGGCACACCAGTATAAACTGAGCACTTTCTACACCATTGCTTGCCAAGTGGAAGTATAATGGGCTGCAAGTAAAAGTTCCCAGAATCTTGCAGCAAAGTCAGTCAGTCCTAAATTGATCCCATTTGGTACCACTCTACATGCTAATCCATTGTTTTGTTTTCTTTTGAACTCTCTTTTGTTTCTGTTCTGCCTCAGCTTTTGTATCTTGCCTCCTCTAACTCATACCTATGGTTTTGTCTTCTAACTTCAGGGTTTCATATTCTCCCTTTGGGCCTGATACCGTTCAGTTCAGTGACAAGAGCTCTGGATTAGCCTCAGGCCCGGCTTCTTGAATCTCTCCACTGAGACAGTCACAGCCCTTCTGAGATATGGATGCTCCATATCCAGGGTGCTGCATATGATGCTTACTCTGGTCAGAAGGATTAACGAAAACCACACAGAGAGCAAAATTAGCAAGACAGCATCCCCTTTGAATGTGGAGTGTCTCCTCCCCATCTTTCTCATTATAGGTGGTGGTGCTCAGCATGTAATTTTATCCAGAGTGGCTTTAGTGGCTGTGTTACATCCCAAGTGAAGAGTCTGGCATACTCTGATCCTACCTCCCCACTTTGAAATCTATTTTCCTCCATTTTTCTCTTTACTTAATGTCTCTGAGACTCAGAGCTGTTTCCTATGAAACAGGAATTGTAACTACCCCCATAGGATTGCATGACAAAGTGAAGACAATGTCATTCACAAAAATTTTTCTTATGTTTCTAATTAGGTTGAAAGACACTGAGAGGAATTATGGCCTCCTCCTACCCTCCCTTTACCTCATACCAACTTGAGTATATTTGAACATCATGGATACTAACTAACCTACCCAATCTGATGGATCCAATGTAAAATTCAAGTGATTACAATAAACTGCTCTACACATTGCAATAACAAAAACCATGTAATTTCAGGTTATAATTACTTGGTTAAGATGCTTGTTATATTGTTTTGTTTTCAATGTATCAGAACAAACACACTGTTTTTGGTTTCTTATGTATCTACAATTGTTTGGCATTTAAGAGAGCATTCGCTAGTGTCAAGGAAAAGCTGATGCCACAAGTGAGTTTAGTTCAATATTCAAAAATACTTTCTAGAAAGCAGCTAAGTTCCATTGTAAAAAATACTGTGTTCATATAGATAAGAAAGACTTGTTTTGTGAAAGAACCAAAATCTTTTTCTATTGATAAGCATACCCTCAGGAGATTTGATCCCAAATACAATGGTTTTCAGTGTACCTGCTGCCCAAAAGCCTTCAGGAAAGTTGTGTTACGCAGGATTGAAATGATGCATGAATGGCTGGGAATTAGAAAAGAAAATGGAATTTTGATTCTTTTTTAGAATTCAGAATTTCTTTGAAGCTTTCCTTGCCTCTCCTGATTTTAAACCTGAAGTCATGAAAATAAAATTTAGTTTATTCGATTTCTATGCACTATACAGGAGATATTTTGAAACTTTTAAATATTTTCCCTCAAGAAAACAATGCTTAAAGTTTACAATATTATACCCCAGCATAAATTAACAGTCCATAGAGGCATTATGTAAATCAATGTTAATACATGTGGCATCAAATATTCATAACTACTGAAGGAATATCTTATCAAAAAGCTTGTTTTTCTTTTCTTTTATCATGGAAATCAGTTTTTCCACATTTGTAGAGATGCCCAAAACAGAAAAGTGATATCAGATACTGTTAATATGGGTTAGTCTGACCAGAATTGATCAGAGTGTAATCTACTAGGATTCCAAGACATCACTGTAATATATCACAGGGAACAGCTAATTCCACATTTCCATGGCAATTCCTCACAAAACTGTAAAATGTCACTTAGTCTGTCTCAGTTAACTATTAAAAAAAAAAGTGACTTTAAAAAAGTGGTACAAAGCACATCCAACATTAACACACAAAATCACCTGCTTAATCCATTCCTTGGGTACTGTGGTTCTTTGCACACATACACATCACAGAAGCTGTTGTCAGTTTCAGACACCTGATATTTTAACTTTGAATAATGCCTAACACAGTGTTCACTTAGAACTAGAGAGTTATTTAATTTTCTAAAATCTTAACTTCTTAGTAATAGGACTCCCATGGATTTTGTCTCCTTCTGATAGTTTCAAAAAAGATCAATATTATGGAAAAGTAGGAAATATTTTGGTAACATAAGATTTAGGGGGGGGGATGCATATATTGAACCAGGTTTTGTAATTATATTTATGTAAGTTCCTCTATTTTCATGAAAGTAAGTAAGTAATGCTACCAAATTAGGAATAATGCTTGTGGGCAGACACTGGTTGTTGTCAACCAAACATACCTACTCTTTTCAACTCAAAAAAAATCCCTAGTTTTCTTTATGTCTTTGTTCTTCACAGAGATTTAGGCTTCAGGATCAGGTTCTGGTAAGTCTAAACTTACCACAGTAGCTTTCCACTGACGGTTTAGGCATGGAAATACAATCGAATTTGGACCAACATGATGTGAAAATAAGAATGTGGGAAGGGTGGCTCAGTCAGCTGAGCATCTGACTTTGGCTCCTCATGATCTCACGGTTCTTGAGTTAAAGCCCCAGGTTGGGCTCACTGCTGTCAGCCAAGAGCCAGCTTCAGATATTCTACCTCTCTCCCTGCTATCCCTCCCCCATTCACAAGCTCTCAAAAATAAACACTTAAAAAAAAAGAATGCGGGAAGGAGGTTTCTCTGAAAGGTTTCTACTTTGATCAGTAGCACACAAGCAACATGTAGGGAGAGCAAGTTTCTCTTATTCCATGTTACATTATCCTGTCTGTATGTGATTCCTGCCACTGTAACAGCCACTTTTCTTTCACACGGGAAAATAGCATGAGGATGACAGAGTTGAAAGTTGAAAAGGAATGGGATGTACATGGAGATGATTTACATAAAATACAATAAAGTGAGAGTTGTAGCATGAACAATCAGATCCTAGCAGCCCAGAACAAGAAGTTAGAAGGCTGTAAAAAAGAAAATAAAATTATTAACATTCACACTTTAAATTTAGAATGTTCCTAGCAATTTCTAAAGAGCTTCCATATATGTCACTGCATCTTCTCTTTCTCATGAACCTAAAGTTTACATATTTTTTCTCCCTTTCTATTTGTGAGGAAACTGAAAAGTCATACAAATTCTCTAATGCCATAAATATTGGAAATATGGTCAAGGCTGGAGCCCAGAATTTCACTCTCTGAACATAATGCTTTTTCTAATTTTCTATGATGGGTCATCCCAAGAATAAATAAAAGGATTTAGTTTAACATTATCGGTTCTTAGTAAACACACTGCCATGTCATAGATCCAAACAGGACAATAAAAAACAATAACAAAAAAGAAGAGGAAGAGGAAGAGGAAGAGGAAGAGGAAGAGGAAGAGGAAGAGGAAGAGGAAGAAGAGGAAGAGGAAGAGGAAGAAGAAGAAGAAGAGGAGGGGGAGGAGGGGGAGGAGGAGGGAGGAGGAAGAGGAGGAGGGAGGAGGAAGAGGAGGGGGAGGAGGAAGAGGAGGGGAAGGAGGAGGAGGTGGAGAATGAGGAGGGGTAGGGGAAGAAAGAGGAGGAGGAGGAGGAGGAGGAGGAGAAGGAGGAGGAGGAGAAGGAGGAGGAGGAGAAGGAGGAGGAGGAGAAGGAGGAGGAGGAGAAGGAGGAGGAGGAGGAGAAGAAGGAGGAGGAGGAGAAGAGCAGGAAGAAAATATGCTTTGTACTGGGACAATTCTTTAAGCAAGACTGCCATATTTTTCACATTCTGTTTAACAGGTTAAACAAGCTTTTCTAATTCGATGCACTGTTTCATATTTCAATCATCCTTTACTTTTTAATGTCTAATCTTCCTAGATTCTTTCCCAAACATCTCCCCTATGCCATTGTGCATTATATGTTATTTATTTAGTATTTAAATTGAAAAACAAAAAGTATTTTCAAGCATTCAATTCGCCCCTTGTCTATCCACCTTAGTTTTTATATGTAATTCACCTACTTAAGAAGCCATTTTCTATGCACTATGTGACAGGGACATATCTAAGTGCGGTTTACTCAGACAAGTGTATTCTGTTTTAATAAGAGACACCCCTGCCTGCCTTTGATTCCCTATTTGCCTCTGGCTATACAACACAGAGACTCCACATTCCTTTTGTCATTCCAAGAAGACACAGATAGGTGAGCACTGGGGATTGCTTTTGAGTAACTGTTAACATTCCTGTCCTATTAGAATGCCACAAGAAGGGCTTTGTAGAAGGAGCCCTGTGGTGAGAGGGCATCAAGTGAGCTAATCAGCCTTTGCTTAAGGGCTAGGTGAGACTTATCTTTCTAGAAAGCCTTGCAAATTGTGCATTAAGTATATGTTAATTTTTAGTAAAAGAAAGAAAGAAAGAAAGAAAGAAAGAAAGAAAGAAAGAAAGAAAGAAAGAAAGAAAGAAAAAAAAAGCCAAATGAGTCTCTTTTATAAAGATAAATCTGGAGGTAATACTGAACCACAAATATTTCCTATCTCCAAAATCTTTCCTTCTCTATCTTGCAAATTTAGCCTTAATTTGCCATTATCAGTTTCTCCTTGGAGTAAATCCAATCAAGGGTAATTTTAATTTAGTTCAAAGGATGACAATTTTGGCTACTGTCCTTTGCACATCTCCATCAGGGTTTGCTTCTACACCTCATGGTTCCAATTCCTACTCAACTTCATCTTCTCTGAATTCCATTCCTACCTTTATAGGTTTCTCCTGTCCTCAATGACAGAAATGAGAGGGTTTGATCTCCTTCAGTCTGGTTGAGGATACACTGAAGGAAACAGGATGTTTTATAACTGCTTCCTTTCTATCTCTCTGCCAGCACCAGTTCTTGATGCAGCATCCAGTCTGGTTTCTTGCTTTGCTGGAAACTATCTGCCTATGTGCTAGCCGCCTGCTATTTCCTTCAGTCTGGATGGCAATGAGGGCTGTTTAAGATTTTGTGGTGAAGCTGGTGGTCTTGGAGGCTCACCTGGACACATACTCAGTTTCTAAAGCCAGGCATTCTAAATGTTTTTTAATGTTTATTTATCTTTGAGAAAGGGAGAGAGACAGAGTGTGAGTGGGGGAGGAGCAGAGAGACAGGGAGACACAGAATCCAAGGCAGGCTCCAGGTTCTGTGCTGTCAGTGCAGAGCCCGATGTGGGGCTCAAACCCATGAACCCTGAGATCATGACCTGAGCCGAAGTTGGACGCTTAACCGACTGAGCCACCCAGGTGCCCCTGAAGTGAGGCATTCTACAGGAGCATAGTACCATCCCCTCGTCTACTGAGTTGTGTATACTTCAGAACTTCTCAGTTGGGTCCCTTTAGCTGTGAGATAGCCCTTCACTAGGAGGGATCGATAGCAGCCATGACATTTTTTCCCAGCTCCTATTTCCTACAGAATTTTCTAGACACACAAGGAATAAGCAGTCCTTTACACATGAGACTTGGCTCCTTGGAAAACTTTATGCTTTTTCCAATTCAATAAGCACTGCCTCCATCCTGTAGCTCTTTACTTAATAGCTAGTGGTACCAGAGTCTATCTGCATGTTCGGACACTCAGCTAACTCTAGTTGGGGGACAACGTGCTCCTTTCTCTTATATCTAGGATGACCAACTGATCCAATATTCTCTAGATTTGGGATATTTATGGGATGTGGGATTATCAGTCTTATAACCAGGACAACTGGGTCAATGTGTTCACACTATCTGCTTCCACTCATCCTTGATCTTCATAGACACAAGCACCTGGACAGGTCATTATCGCTGTACCCTGGCTCTCCCAAATATTCTCTCATGAAGCATCTTTTCCCCTTTTCAGTTCACTTTGAACTTCCCTAATGGCAATATCCACAAAACGACATCTGTGAATCCAAGGTATTTTGGGAGAATCTGTACCAAGGATAATTTGGGAGTCGAAGAAGCACCTCTCTTTTTTCTCAGAGATGAGTTGTTAGTTACATCACTTTAGCCTTTGTGAAAGTAGAGAGGTAAAGGGAATCCCAACCTTACCTTACTTAACCTTTAACCACCTTGACTTTCAGTTTTCTACTCTCCCAAATGTATTATAATCATTTTAAAGGAAGACTGCATTCTTTATTCTTTATTGTCATTGTTCAGTTTTATTTTTATTTCCCAGCCCATTTGACATATTTGTCAAAACCAACTTATGAACATAACATTTTTTATGCACAAGTATCCACCCAGACCAAACTTCCTCAGGAGCCTCATCTCTGAATGCAAAGTACAGTGAATTACAGAAAGAATGCCTTCACATGCACAGAACAATTTATTCTCTCTCATTTCTTTCCTTCTCTCATTGCGCCTCCCTCCTTTGCCAGAAACAAATTTTGCTGCTTCCACTCATCTATCACAAACTTTTTTACATATTTCTCCCCACAGTGGCCTTGCTTATCAGGCTCTCAGGACACTTCCTGATATGTGGTCTGTTTCTAACTGAAATGCATTGTATTTATATTGGTGACTGCAACTGCCAGTACACGTCCATAAATAAACTGTAATTTTAAGCATATTTCAGAGGCGATTGATGTTTTATTTAACCTGGACAAGACAGATACCTGCTTTGCTACTGAGCAGCACTATACTATAGTCAAGGCACTTTTGATGGTGTTTTCTCTTCCTTTGCATTCTTTTGACTACCTCATCCCCACAGGCACAGGACCATTTATGCATTTTGTGCAAGGTAGGAAAGCACACATTTTTAAGCAATAGTGGGCAAAGTATTTTACCTATTAAAGTCTTTCCTGATACCCCTCACATCCCTGCAGGCAGCTCCTCTCTACCTTCACTGTACATGAGGAAAATCCTGCTAGGCTGACAACATATGGAGAAACTCAGAATAAAGGAAAGTAGGCAGAAGCTGGACAGATACTATTTAAGACATTTACATGGTTGAGGGGCACCGGGGTGGTTCAGTTGGTAAAGCATCTGACTTCAGCTAAGGTCATGATTCCGCGGTCTGTGGATTCGATCCTCGCCTTAGGCTCTGTGCTGACAGCTCAGAGTCTGGAGCCTGCCTCAGATTCTGTGTCTTCCTTTATCTCTGCCTCTCCCCAGCTCATGTTCTGTCTCTCTCTCAAAAATAAACACTTAAAAATTTTAAAAAAATATATTTACATAGTTCATAACTGGCTGGTTTACTCTGAAAGACTCAACCCCTTTCCCCAAAAGTCACTTTGCATAGATCCAGAGGCCTTTTAAAAATTCTCTTTTTATTCTTCAAATCCAAAGGTATCAGTCTATTTTCTTTTGCATGATGACACTGCTATTAAACACGTCCTTCCTTGGTTTAGAGAGAAACAGTCTCTTCCCTTTATCCATTCTCCTATTTCTAAGCATAAGAATGCAAACATTTGTTGTTGTTGTTGTTGTTGTTGTTGTTGTTGTTGTTGTTGTTATCCTTAAGTCTTTATGGCATGCAATGTGGGGACAGACGGCAACATGAACAACAAACTTGCAGAAGTTAGAAAGGTGCAGGTGTTTCCAATTTATCTCAAACACGGTTCTTGGTAGTCAGTGTCTCTGTCTCCACTCCTCATCTCAAATTTTTTCGGAGGGGGGACTAGCATTATTTGCCAACCACTTAATTTTCCAATGTTTATTTGCTTTTACGTTGCAGCACATGCTATGATGTATCTCATGACAAGATTAGGCTTATGTGGTTTCCTCTGCCTATAACTTCATCTCTAGTCACATTGGCCTGTTTAACTAGCTTAGTCTATTTGGGCCGCCATAGCAGAATACTATGGATTGGGTAGCAGCTTAGAAATAACAGATATGCATCTCTCACAGTTTTAGAGTCGGGGAGTCCAAGATCAAGGTGCCAGCATGGCCAGGTTCTGGTGAAAGCCCTCTTTCAGGTTGCAGACAACTGACTTCTTCATTTTGTCCTCACACAGAGGAAGAAGGCTAGGGAACTCGGTCAGCCCTCTTTTATAAGAGCACTAATTCCACCCACGCTGGTTCTGACCATGTGACCCAATCACTATCTAAAGACCCCACCTCCTATCAGTACCACTTTGGGGGTGAAGTTTCCAACATATGAATTTCAGAGGAGAGGGACCTAAAAATTCTGACCATAGCAATAACCCTCCTCGTTCTTTAAGAATAAGTTTAGTTGTCATCTCTGGGACTTTTCTCACCCAAAGATGGTCTAAATGTTGTGTGTGTGTGTGTGTGTGTGTGTGTGTGTGTGTGTGACCATGTAGCATTATGCACATGTCCCTGCTCTTACTATAGACTGCATTTTCTCTCCACTAAACTGGAAACTCTTTGATGGTAGGACCAGTGATATATTTATCCTATTATCTCAAGGCCTTGGGTAACTGTGCCACTCAAGGGTCTACGATAGTACTTTAGAATATTTATTCTCTCATCTCAGTTTTACTGACCCACTTAGTAATCCTGCTGAACATTCTAGTTCTTTCTCCACCTTCCTTTACCTGGAAACATAATTATCTCTCCATACTAGAGAGTGGAATTGTTCCCCACTTCCTACACAAAATGAATCCTATTATCTCCTCTTCATTTACAACCAGCAAGACTATTATATCCAATTGCTCCAAGGTTTCCTCTTTTTATGACAAATGAGGTACCTCAGAAAGCTTGGGACTCCAGCTTTCAATGGATTAATAAAAACTTCTCCTTCTTATATAACCCTATGTTCCTTTCCTCTAATTTTGACCCTCAAATTCAGCTCTTCTAAATTAGGAGCCCCACTCCAATCATGCCAAGATGCAATCTTTCCCCCTGTAATGTGGAGGTATTTGTTATCATTCTACCCTTTGGAAATATAACAAATAGAAAGTCTCTTTGAGAATACAGTTGGTCAATTATTTCAAGACAGAAAATATGTACCTTGGAATAATCTCTTCCAGAATGAAATTGTCCTAATTTCCTTCAATATTCCTTTTAAGAGATATATGATTAATTCACCTTTTGGGTATGTATGTACGTATGTGTGTAAGCCTTCTCTGATCTCCCTAAGATAAATACCACGAGTATAGGCTCACATAATACATATTTTTTATTCACACTCTTTGACACAATGTAATTTAACTTTTAGTTATAGGACTTTCTGATTAATGATTCTTCTATCATTACACTATAAACTCTAAGAAAGCTGGGGTTATTGTAAATGGTAGCTTAGCCTATAGTAGGTACAAACATTGGTAGAACAAAATTAACTATGGGCTCAGTGAAACAGAATAAGTTAATGTTTTAAATCTTTGTGTTATTCTCAAAATAAATCTCTAGCCCTTCTGAGCTCTCCTTAAAGGATGATACCCATTAAACACGTTAAAATGAAAGTACTGACATGACCAGTACAAAGTGAAGCATGAACCTCTTTCCTTATAATAATAGCTGTTAGTTTCCTGGCAGCTAAACTGTAGCAGGATTCTCACACAGAGTCGTGACACTGAGGCTTTTCTTTCCAGGAAGCAACTTTATTCCTGCCAACACCACTCAGTGGGGTTTGCACCTAAAGAACTGAGTGCCGAACACCACGTGGCATAGTTTTTTTATATATATTTTTTACTACGTTGTCTCCCATATATGGTAACACACAAACATGCAGTCTAATTAAGTGGTCTCATGTTACAAGGTCATGAGGGATGTTGTCACGTATTTGTATAGCCAGGTTGCCTTGAGGTTTTTGTTTTTGTTTTTGTTTTCTTTCCTTAGGAAGGTGACCCTACCACAAAACCACACCATGCAGTGAGCTTACTCCCAACCATCCCTCATGTTTATTTGATTCCACTTTTTTTATCCCTTGGCCCATTATGCTCAGTGTTATATTAACCTTTAGTCTCATAGATTGAAGACACAATAGCCGATGACTTCGACCAGTCCTTCCCATTTTCTGATCTTCAGAACTATACATATCAGTCATACCAAACATATTTAAAATTTTCATTTGTATAATGAAAGAGTCCTGAATTATAATACTTCTTTAAAAAATTGACTGTTGCTGTTTTTGTTTGTTCTGGCTTATTTTACCACATCACTGTCTATTACAGATAGAATTGGGTACCCCCCCCCCCCAAATTCATATGTTGAAGCTTTAAAGCCCAAATACCTCAAAATATGACTCTATTTTGAGATAGGGCCCTTAAAGAACATACTCAAAATGAATCCCTTAGGATGTTCCCTAATTCGATCTGACTGATGCCCTGATAAGAAGAGGTGATTAATGGGGCACCTAGGTGGCTCAGTCGGTTAAGCATCCAAGTATCCAAGTTAGGCTGAGGTCATGATGTCATGGTTCATGGGTTCGAGCCCTGCATTGGGCTCTGTGATGACAGCTCAGAGCCTGGAGCCTGCTTCGGATTCTCTCTCTCTCTCTCTCTCTCTCTCTCTTTCTCTCTCTTTCTCCCCCTCCCCTGCTTGTGCTCTGTTTCTCAAAAATAAAGAAAATTAAAAAAAAAGGGATTAAGACAAACCAAGATTCCAAGGGCATTCCGGCACAGAGGGAATATCATGTGAAGAGGCAGCAAGAGAACAGCCATCTGCAAGCCAAGGGAAGTTACTGTTGCTGAAGCGACCCATATTTTTGTATGGTCTTATGGCAGTCCTTAAAAACTAAAACATTGTCCATGTGCTAACTCAGAAAGAAACCAAAAGGTTCTCTCTAATGATTTAGTTCTTTCTCCATCCACTTCATCTCATTAGTCACAAAGTACTCCTTACTCCACCACACAAAGCCTTTGGACTCTGCCTGTCTCTATTCCCCATGTCATGTTATACTTGAGGTGCCCAGACATACCTCATCCTAACTACCTCCCAGAAGATATTCCCAATGCAACTATCCCTCAACTCCAGGTCATTTTTCAAAATGTCACCAATAATCATCCATGGAAAATGGAACTCTTTTCAATCCTTCCCCTCACTTCAAAGTTTTAATCAATAATATTTTCTTTTAAAAATCTCCTTTGCCTATTTTCTCATTTATCAGAGAAAGAAAACCTTTCACAATTGGTCCCAGTCTTCCTTGAAATCTCATCTTTTGCCCCTTTCAAGTTCCTTCTCATATCAGACACCAATTTTAGAAACAGCCAATAGCATAAAAGTCTTCAAAATGTCACAGTTATTCATGTGACCAAGGTTTTTCTCACACCTTCTATGTCACCATTTGACTTCACTAGAAATGTCACTATATATGTTATATAGTTCCCTATTCTTTAGCTATCCCCTTTAGCAAAAGGGGGCCTTTTGCTTCATGGATTCCCATAAAAGTCCCATTTTTCTTTTATATACAATACTCACTTCTCAGTTATAACTGTTCTTGCATACCTTTCTCCACAACCAATCTATGAGCTCCTAAGAAACAAGGCACAGCATTGTTCTTTATTTTTTCAGATCCCTAATATAGTAGCTGAAACAATGAAAGAACACGATTCATATCCAACAAAGAAAATAAGAACAAAATTATATTGAGCAAAACTATTTTCTCAGAGTATTCATATTGGTGGCATAGTCAATATGTTAACTCCTGTCCCTTTATTACCAGCGTCAGGCTGGGTTCAAGCATTATATTAAGAAAGAGTGAAGAGGTGTGCAAAGGATTAGTAATACATAGGTCCAATTATATTTATTATCACATAGTTCTTTGTATAAAAACTTTCCAATATGCTGTGGTTGAAAGCTCTGTTCCCAGAACACAGAAGGTACAACTAGGGGGTGGTGTGGAAGTAAAGAATGCTCACAGATGAGCTGTGTTAGTCAACGCCTACCATGATGGTGTTGCAACAAAATGCAATCTCAAAAATTCAGTAATAAATTATGTAAGAGTCTGCAGGTTTCATGTGGTGGCTCTTCTCCGGGATATTCATCAAATTATGTCTAATCCTTGTGTGTTTCATTCTGGGTCTAGGCTAAAGCAACAATCCTTCTTTCACATTCCAGTAGTCCACACAAGTCACATAGTCAAACCAGAATCAGTACAATCTAACACAAGGGCTCTGACATTCACAGTGTACTGAAAAGGGCAATATGCTTTTTCTGCATTCCTAGTTTCACTGTAATTGGACGTGTATGCTTCCTATGGACAGTTCTTCATTGTAAATATGGTCAAGATATTACTAAGCTGTTTGAATCAAAACCAGCAACACAAGAAAAATAAATACATTGCTTTTTTCTGGTCAAATTCTCTAACTTAGGAAACTTAAGGAGCAAGTCTAATAAAACTTGAGGTTGATGGGACACTTGGATAGCTCAGTTGGTTAACTGTCCTACTCTTGATTTGGGCTCAGGTCATGATCTTATGGTTTGTGAGTTAGAGCCCCACGTTCAGCTCCCAGCTCCATGCTGACAGTGCGGAGCTTGCTTTGAATTCTCACTCTCTCCTCTCTCTGCCCCTCTCTTGCTCACGCTCTCTCACTCTGTCTCTTAAAATAAATAAACTTAAAAAAAACTTGGGTTGGTGAATGTGTATAATACCATATGTATTATTAATGTTTAGTGAGGGGTAAGAATACGGCAAATACTACTCATAGGTAGCTTGAAGAATTTGACTTTTAACTAGTTATTGGTCAGGATTATCTCAAAGCCAATGGTCCACATACAAGAACTGTGTTTCTGCATACAAAGAGACATGTTTATAACAAAATAAATAAATCATCACAATACTTCTTTGTGCAGGGAACATAATTAAAAATACATACACATCAACTTTTATTAAATAAAGAGCTTATGGCACTAAACCAAACATTACATATTGGTAGTATGGTATTTTTTCACATTTTTGTAAAAATAAAATGAGATGTGTTGCTTTTAATTAAAACCTTAGCCCAGATACTAAACCAGTTAGGAAATGGAGGCTGGCATGGGCTACCTTGAAAATGGAATCATATGTCTGCGCTAAGCCTATGACTTGCACTTCAGCATGTTGGAAAATGAATTTTAATGATCATAAATACCTCATTAGGTATTATTCAGAATGTCAGATATTGTATGAGTTATCCAGAAGTAAACTGACCACATTAGTCTGAATATAAACCATAAAAATCACTTATAACCACTAGTTTTATATATACAACCTTTTGATATTTTCTTAAAATGAACAGTAGCTAAAATACTGAGAAAAGAGCCCAATGTTTAGAAATATAGCTCATTTCAGTAAGCCATGTAAAAGAGCAGAAGAAGCAAAATGACTTTTTAAAATTGCTTTAAAATATGTAAGTTTTTTTATGAATATTGCATTCATTCTGATATCGCATAGAATTGTACAAGTCTACAGAATCTGCACAAACCTAAACACAGTAACACAATCCAAGAAGTGTTTTGTAAGAAAATGTGTCAATTACACAGAGGAAGATCTACCATAGAGCTCTATGGCAGATCATTTTTTTTCCTATTTATAACTTTAAAAATGTTTCAAATAGCAGCAAGACAGCAGAATGACAAAGATCTGTACGTTTAAAGATGGGAATTTGTTCAAATAAGTCCTTGGAGAGTTAGCAAATAATTCTTTTATTTAATATGACTTGTTTTATTGATGTTCATAAAATTTCTCTTGCTCTTCCTTAAAGACTACCTTTGTGCTAATTACTTTGGTGGCTCAATTCACCAAATGACATTATTCAATCCTGTGTGCAACTTGGATTACTGAAGGGAAATGAAGTGAAAGGAAAGTTGAAAGTCATAGGAAAAAATTGGCTTCATCCAACAACCAGGAACACATGGGGGGGGGGCAGGGAATCTTAAGTATTGCCATCAAGTTTTTTAAAAATAGAAAAATGTATTAAGAATTAAAAAGAATCAATTGGGATTAACTATCTGATAGAGCAAAAGAGAGGGAGACAGAATTTTAAGTTTTATAATATGGCCATTAAAAGGAGAAAGATGAAATGTGGGTGGAGTCAAGTTGTATCAGGAATAAAAAGTGTAGAGAAAGGAAGGAAACTGTATGAAGTTATAGATACAGAGAAAAATAGAGAAGGTACGTAGGAAGGCAACACCAGTCCAGGAGTGCTGGGGGAGGCAGACAGGACTTCTTACTGACTCAGACAACAGGGTTTTAGTCACTTCCAACCTTTTACATACTATGGTGGTAAAGCTTTGCCTATTGTCTTTGAACTTTGAAATTATTTATCATCCAAAGCCATTTTCCTGTTTCAGTAACTTTACAAAAAGTTCTTAAAACATAATTTCATGGGATGTTGGACGTTCTGTATAAACTGAATTTTTTTTTTTTTTTTTTTTTTTGTATGTTGGAACTTTAAAATTCTCTCCACTGGCAAAGTTAGAGAAATCACAGTTTGGCTTAATTGCAAAACCTTCCTTGTAACCTAATAATTTTGCTTGAAAGTTAATGTGATCTACACTTATTTGTCCTTAGATGTGAATAAAACTTCCCCACAGAACATCAGAGATAAGAGGCTCTCTCTGCACCCCTAGCCTGTATCCTTTCCAGCTCCTTTAAGCCAATCATGTGAAGAAACTGTGGTTGGATGGTGACCTGCATGCATAAAATTGACTGGATAATAAGTAGACTCTTGTTTCCTGTCAATCTGCCTATGTTTCCTGGGATCTTTATCACTGAAGTCACTAACATACTCTGTTCATGGTAGTCATTCTTGAAATTTTGGGTCATGTATATTTGAGCAGAAGCTATGGAAATTCTATCCACAGGAATTTTCAAAGTCATCAGAGAAGAATGCCCAACCTACAGGCTTAGGTATATTTCATATTTTAATATAATCCTGATATCCCATAAAATCTTCCTGATTTCCCTTCTTAATCCTGATAGGTTTTTGTGGAGATGGCTCTTCTGCCTTCTGAAGACCTCAGCTTCCTGAATCTGTCTGCTGGCAATCTCCTTCCCTGGAGCTGGATTCTAATCAGCATTTCTACTCCACTGGCTTGTAACATGCAGTGAATGAAGGGCTACTCATGACTTCTGAATGCTGGATGGGCTTAATGGTTGCCTCTTGGGAATCAGTGCAACCTATGACAATAGACTTCAGTTCTATCCTGAACATTCCTATACTCGCCTCAGTACCACCTTATGCTCTAGAGTAATGATTCTTAAACTACTGGTGATAAAAGACCTCCTCCCCGCAAATGTCAATTGGTCATGTTTAAATAATTTTTAGAACAGAACAAGGCAAAATTAAATTACTCTTAAAATGAAAGACAAAAGGTAAAACTACAGAAAATACAAATCTATGTTTTTTTATTATTAGATTCATCATACATAATTGTGTCATATTGCTATAAAAACATATGAATCTTTAAATATCAGTTTGCAGTTCAGTAATTGCCCATGGAGGAAATTTTGAGTAGCAGTGCTCTATACAGGCTCAAGCCTTTCCTTAGGGCCTTGACTGTAAAAATGTACTTATTTGAAACATGGAGTTTGAATTCAGTCACATGATTTTAATTTAAATCAATTTTAAAATTAAAATTTAAAGCAATTGTTCAAAAAAAGGAATTTAATTCAACACATTTGTACTGGATATTGTACAGCTTTTATTTGGTATGCTCTTATGTGGACTTTGTTCTTTTAAGTACATCTGCATGTATATTTCAAATGTTCACTTTTATGTATGAACACATACATGCAGCAGAGCTAGAACAGGTTCATGCAAACACAGTGTGCTTTCCACTTTACAAACCACAGGCAACATCGTAACTAAGAAAAAGTGGTCTTCTTTGCATTCAACGTGCCTGTGTTCTCTGTGATCTAATCTTTTTTTTTTTTTTTTTTTTAACGTGTATTCATTTGTGAGAGACACAGAGAGACAGGCCATGAGTGAGGGAGGGACAGAGAGAGAGACAGACAGACAGACAGACAGACACAGAATCCAAAGCAGTCTCTAGGCTCTGAGCTGTCAGCACAGAGCCTGATGCAGGGCTTGAACCCTTGGACCACGAGATCATGACATAAGCCAAAGTATGACACAAAAGTCAACTGAGCCTCCCAGGTGCCCCTCTGTGATCTAATCTTCACTTGCCCACTTCCCCAGACTCACACTTCGGTCTAATACCTCCCGTTCTATTCTTGGCATCCTTATAACAATCTTTTTAGCATAAGGGATTTGAGGAAAACTTTCTCTGTAAAGTATAAATTAGTAATGATTACAGGTAACATTTTTTGGATACCTGCTCTGTGTCAGCTACTGTTGTAAGGTCTTTATACCTACTTACTTAATTTATCCCTATAACACGTGTCATACGAAGGACAAGATCAAGATTTTAAAAAGGGAGGTTAAATAAATTGTACAAGGTTACGCACTTGGGAGTGGTTGACCTGTGATGTGAGCCCAAGCTTTATGGACAGACATTATGACCCCACCAATGATATAATAATATGTCATATTTCCCAGGCCTATCTATGCTTTTAGAGAAGATAAAATCTTAGTGAAAATAATAATATAAAGGCTTATTGCTAAATATCTTTATTTCAAACACAGAAACATAACTCAAATTCATTTTCAAGAAGACAAAAATAAATAAATAAAAGGAAAAACTACCTTAGAATATAACTGGATCCAGGATATAAATGTTAATATCAGGGCTCTACCTATTTCCCTGGTTTTTCTTCCCCATCTAATGGCTTCTAGCACAGATGGGAGGGTATCAAGGGACTGTATCCTTTCATTTCTCAGAAAATATAACTCCACTGCACTTCTTAAATTTAATAACAACTTCAAGAACATCCTAGGGATGACCTGACCGAGCATAGATGATATTACCATTTCTGCATTGCTCACTGAAAGTAGGAGATGAAATATTCTGATTGGCTGTATCCGAGTCACATAACTCCCTTCACTCTGACCCTCTTTCAGTGCCCTGTGAAGCATGAAGACCTGAAGACATTCAGGCAGCCAACATCATCTTTTGTTGTTGTTGTTGTTGTTGTTGTTGTTGTTGTTGTTGTTGTTGTAGATGTTCACTGTTATCTATATGCATAAGAACTGTTACCTATATGGAGCTAGTTTTTCAACATACAATACAATAGCACACCAAACAGATTTAATATTAAATAGTTACTCTGAGGAAAACCAGCCACTAAATGATGGTTAATGGAACCTAAGACCACCAGGTTCATAACACATGATCTTTCCAATATGCTATAAAGAGAATCCCTTACTTAAAACTCATTCTGTTTTTCAAAATATATTCTGTAACAGAGGTTGACAAACCATAGCCTGAAAGCCAAATCTAACCCACCAACTGTGAATAGGATGTTATTAGAACACATCACACTCATTTGTTTATATATGCCATATGTATGACTTTTTCTAACTCTTCAAAAACAGACCTGAGTAGTTTTACAACAGAAACTATACTATCCACAGAGCCTAAAATACTTCCTGTCTGTCCTTTTACAGAATTACCAAAAAAAAAAAAAAAAAAAAAAAAAAAGTTTTCTGACTTCTGTTTATGAGACAAGTTACAAAAAAAGTAGTTAAACTAGAGAATTTGGGGGAGAGGCATAAACAGATATCAAATATTAGGCTTTCAATGGCAAGGCCCTATTTAATGTAGAGACAATTGTATCAGACATCCATTATGATCTATTACTGACGTATATTCAAATAAACTATCCTTTTCCTTAGCCCATGTCTGTCAAGCCATCATGTTGACAATGTTTTAACTTCTATAAAGTTCCACCCCCAGGGGAAGAACTGCTCACTGTACAGTTATGGCTATTTCGGTCTTCCTCACACTTAAAATTTTCACAGTAAAATTTCTTAACAGGAATTCTGCTGATACATTTTTTTTAAAGAATCCTGAAGGAAACAAAATCTGAATATCATTTTTATGTTCAATAAATGATTTCCAATAATTATAAGCAAAACAAATTGAACTTTATTAAGGAACATGAAAAGTGTGAGACAAGGCAGTTAGTAGCAGCTGCCAGAGCAGAAAAAGTGAACTGATTGGAGAAAGTGGAAAAAATGAAGAAGGAAACTAGCATTTAACGACTGCCTGCTCTGTGTCAGGCACTTTTTATGGCATGTAATTTATTTTTCACAGTTGCTTAGCAAGGGAAGACATTTTCTTTCTTTTTCTGAAAATAAGAAAACTGAGATTCATAAACATTAAGTTACATGTCACAGTGGTAAGTGTTGAGCGGGGCCATGTGAGAACAAAGCTCTACTTTCTCCAAGACTGTAATCTGGGAAATGCATTGTTCAATTTCCTTCACCTTTGATTTTAAGAGTCTGAGCTACGGATAAGGAAAAAGAAAAAGAAAGAAAATAAAAAACAAGCAAAGAAACAAAAAACAGGCAGACTAAGTGTTTCTGTCCTTCTTTGAACAAATATCCTACTTCCTAGGAAACTGCTTTTAGATCTCATTAGACAGCAGAGATTTCAATGACACCTAATTTTCCTAAGTATGTAATACATAAAAGTGGCTGCTGTTCGATGTACTGAAAACAACAAATGACAAATACAACAGTATTGTACCAGTTATTTTTAAGTACTTGGTATATACCATCCATTAAGAATTATGTATTAGTCTTAAGGCACTGGCTTAGTGCAATGTTCTATGTACTTAACATGCATTAAATCCTGTAAATGACAATGAAACACTATCTACTAATATCCTCAATTTACGGATAAGAAAACAGAGTCTGAGAGAAAAGTGAGTGACGTGCTTACAGTAAAATTGGCTGGTGAGCAGCTAATAAGAGGCTAAATTGTGAGCCATTGTGTCTGAAACACTATGCTACACTGCTTTCCCTGTACAAGCTTTTCAAGTAACATAGTCATTTATTGAAAAATATATATTCAGTGCAAACTGGTGCACCACTGGAAGAGCATGGAAAATTAAAAATATAACTACTATAGGGGCGCCTGGGTGGCGCAGTCGGTTAAGCGTCCGACTTCAGCCAGGTCACGATCTCGCGGTCCGTGAGTTCGAGCCCCGCGGCAGGCTCTGGGCTGATGGCTCGGAGCCTGGAGCCTGTTTCCGATTCTGTGTCTCCCTCTCTCTCTGCCCCTCCCCTGTTCATGCTCTGTCTCTCTCTGTCCCAAAAATAAATAAAAAACGTTGAAAAAAAAATTAAAAAAAAAATATATATATAACTACTATATGATCCAGTAATTTCATTACTGGGTATTCACTCGCAAAATGCAAAAATACTAATTTAAGAAGATACATGCACCCCTATGTTTATCTGCAGCATTATTTACAATAACCAAATTATGGAAGCAGACCAAGTGTTCACTGAGAGATGAATGGATGAAGAAGATGTGGGGTGTGTGTGTGTGTGTGTGTGTGTGTGTATGTATATATGTATATACACATATAAGTATACACAAATGGAATATTTCTCACCCATAAAAAAGAATGAAATCTTGCCATTTGCAACACTATGAAAGGATCTAGAGTGTATAATGCTAAGTGAAATAAGTCAGAGAAAGATAAATACCATATGATTTCATTCTTATGTGGAATTTAAGAAATAAAGAAAAAAATTACAAACCAAAAAACAGACTCTTAATTTTAGAGAAGAAACTGATGATTGTCAGAGGGGCAGTGGGGGGGAGGATGGATGAAATAAGTGAAGGGGATTAACGGTATACTTATAATTATGAGTACTGAGTAATGTAGAGAATTGTTGAATCACTATATCATATAACTGAAAGTAATGTAACACAGAATGCTAACTATACTGGATTTAAAATTATATATATTATGTATATAATCCCCCCTTCCATCTACCAGATCCTGCCATGCTAAATTTCTAAATATATTGGTGAGCTTTTGAAGGCAGGAATTTAGAATTGTTTATTCTTGCTGTTATATCTCCATTAGCAACAGAACACAGGATTCATAAAAAGAACTTCATTTACTCCTGAACTCATAAATATGTATACACATACATATATACATATATATGGATCACATATACATATACACACACAACATATATTTAAATATATTTTATAAATTGTTACAAGTAAATAAACATATCAATAAAATCTTTAAAATTCAAGAAGAGAAAGAAGGAAAACCACAATCTAGCAATTTAAATATTCAAACAGAAGGTAATTTTAAGACACTCAAAAATTAAACCATTCAATTTGTAGAGGCAAACTACATAGGAAGAAAATATCGGTAAGTATAGGTTTTTGGGTCCGTTTCTGTCTCATAGGCTTTCCTGAGAGTGTAATTTGAGTATCTGGGTCATTATAAGAGATAACAAGTAAAATATCTAAAGAACAGACAGTGGAAATTTTATCTTTGACTTCAAATAGTTTAAACTATACCACATATTTATATTTTCCAGTTTATTTTCTCATTCAATCACCAAAGCTTTTGGAAATCAGTACTAAAATTTGCCTGTGCCCATCTGTCTCCTTTTTGTTAGGCTACTAAGTTACCCCCAAAAATGATTTTTATGGTCAATTAAAGGTAAAATCAAGATAAAATTCTGTATTAATGATATGTATATATAATTCTGCTATGTGTGAATACTATAAAATTTTAATATTATAATTATGGTATAAATTGCTTACTCGAATAAAGAAGAATAGCTAGCAACAGAAATTTCTAAACACAAAAGCTAATTTTCCATAGTTGAAGTCAATGCTATAAAATTAACCCCACTTTTCATGCACCGAATTTCATCTTACCAAAATATATGTAGAAGTCCTAACCCCTGGTAACTGTGAATGTAACCTTATTTGGAAATAGTATCTTTGCAGGTGTAATTAAGATGAGGTTACACTGGAGTAGGGTGTACCCTTAATCCAGTATGACAGGTGTCATAAAAACAGGAGAGAGACACAGAGAAAGACATACAAACATAGGAGAATGCCAGAAGAAGATATGGACACACAAAAAGGCCATGTGATCATGAAGGTAGATAGAGATTGGAGTAACACAGGCCCAAATCAGGAAACACCAAAGACTGCTGTCAACCACCAAAAACTAAGAGAGAACAGGGCTCTGCTCACCTGATTTCAGAGTTCTTTTCTCCAGTCATGTAAATGATAAATTTTTGCTGTTTTACACCACTCAGGTCATGGTTATTTCTTACAACAGCCCTACAAAATTAACAACCAATGGTTTTGTTGGCTTAATGCTCAGAACTAGTCATGTTTGCTAAGCATCTTCTTCACTGATTCTTATCCTATAAAAATATACAAAGTTTTGCCCACAAGTGTACTTTTCTTTTAACAAACACTTATTTCTTAATGATGTATCTTTGTTTGGGACTACATTTTACTAATTTTATTGTTCTTTCCTGAGTTCACATTGTGGATAAAGCTTCTGATTTTTCCATACATGTCTGTGGCATCATCAGGTTTATGCTTTTCATTTTTCTTAGAGACAGCCATCATTTAAATACAGTGGTTTTGTTGTTATTGATTTCACTAAGTCAGCCTGCTCCAAAGACTCTACTCCCCAAATCTGAAAAATTTAGAAAATGAAATAACCAAAGCTGAAAATTCTCTGATAATAAGTCTCATCTGGTGCTCTTAAAGTTCTCGACAGAGAATACACATCATAGAATAAATCTCAGAACAGTGGTTCATTTCTAATTTTAGTATTTTTTTCACCTTTTAAAATAATGTACACTGAGAAAAGTAGATTTAGGTTAAATCTATATATTAACAAATAATTTGAAATCTAATATCTGTCCAAATAACTACTCAGATAAAAAACTGCCAGAATTCCATAAGTGTCAATGAGCATTTCTTGGCTTGTTACAACCTACTCTTATTCTGTCATTAATAACTACTAGCCTGAAATTTAAAAAAAAATTTTAAACTTTGGTTTTGTTTGGGCCACCTGGATGGCTCAGTAGGTTGAGTGTCTGACCTTTGATCTTGGCTCAGGTCATGATCTCATGGTCCTGATATCAAGCCCCACCTTGGGCTCCATGATGAGCTTGGAGCCTGCTTCAGATTCTGTCCCCGCCATCTCCTTCTGTCCCTCCATCGCTTGCACACTCTCTCTCTCTCTCTCTCAAAAATAAAAATAAAAAAAAAAATGGGGTGCCTGAGTGGCTCAGTCGGTTGAGCATCCGACTTCAGCTCAGGTCATGATCTCACAGTCTGTGGGTTTGAGCCCCGCATCAGGCTCTGTGCTGACGGCTCAGAGCCTGGAGCTTGCTTCGGATTCTGTGTCCCTCTCTCACTCTGCTTCTCCCCTGCTCATGCTCTCTCTCTCTCTCTCTCTCTCTCTCTCTGAGAATAAATAAAACATTTAAAATAAATAAATAAAAATAAAAATATATATAAATATAAATAAATAAATATTTTTCTTTTTAAATTCCAGTATAATTAACATAGTGTTACATTAGTTTTACATATATAACCTAGTGATTCAACAATTCTATACATTACTCAGTGCTCATCACTTTAAGTGTACTCTTAATCCCCTTCATCTATTTTACCCATCCTCAACCTATCTCCCCTTGGTTACCATCAATTTGTTCTCTACAGTTGAGTCTATTTTTTGTTTCTCTCTTCTTTTTCTCTGATCATTTGTTTTGTTTCTTAAACTCCATTTAACAGTGAAATAATATGGCATTTGTCTTTCACTGACTTACTTCACTTACCATTATACCCTTAAGATCAATTCATGTTTTTGCAAATAAAGAGATTTTGTTCTTTTTGGGGGCTGAGGAATATTCCATTGTGTGTGTGTGTGTGTGTGTGTGTGTGTACCACTTCTTTATCCATTCATCTCTTGATAGACACTTGGGTTGCTATTATTATTATTATTATTATTATTATTATAGACACTTGGTGGCTATTATTGTAAATAATGCTGCAATAAATACGGGAGTACATATATCTTTTCAAATCAGTGTTTTCATATACTTTGGGTAAATACCCAATAGAATTTTTGGATCATATGGTTTGTTTTGTTGGTTTTTTTTTTTTTTTTTTTTTGAGGAATCTCCATACTGTTTGCTACAGTGGCCACTTCTTGGCCTTTTGGCTAGTATCAACTATTTGCTACAGTGGCTACAATTGTTTGCACTACAGTGCATGGTTCTTCTTTCTCCACACCCTGACCAACACTTGTTTCTTGTGGTTTTGATTTTAGCCCTTCTGACAAGTGTGAGGTAATATCTCATTGTGGTTTTGATTTGCACTTCTCTTATGATTAGGTGATGCTGAACATCTTTTCATGTGTCTGTTGACCATCTGTAAGTCCTCTTTGGAAAAATATCTGCTCATGTCTTTTGTCCATTTTTAGTTGGATTACTTGGTTTTTGGTGTTTGAGTTGTGTAAATTCTCTATATATTTTGAATACTAACCCTTTACCTCATATGTCATTTGCAAATATCTTCTCCCAGTCAATAGGCTGTCTTTAAGTTTTATTGATTGTTTCCTTCGCTGTGCAGATTTTTATTTGGGTGTAGTACCAATAGTTTATTTTTGCTTTTGTTTCCCTTGCCTCAGGAGACATATCTCTATAAATATGTTACTACAACTGATGTGAGAGAAATTACTGCCTGTGCTCTTTTCTAGGATTTTTATGGTTTTAGTTTTCCCAGTAAGGTCCTTAATCCATTTGGAGTTCATTTTTGTGCATGGTATAAGAATGTGGTCCAGTTTCCTTCTTTTGTATGTCCAGTTTTCCCAGAACCATTTGTTGAAGAGACTTTTTCCTATCCCGTGTTATTGCCTACTTTACCAAAGATTAAGTGACAACATTATCATGGGTTTATCTCTCGGCTTTCTCTTCTGTACCATTGTTCTATATGTCTATTTTTGTGCCAGTATCATGGTGTTTTAATTACTACAGCTTTGCAGTATATCTTGAAATGTGGGATTTAAGATACTCCCAGTTTTGTTCTTTTTCAAGACTGCTTTGGCTATTCACCATCTTTTGTACCTCCATACAAATGTTAGGATCATTTGTTCTAGTTCTTTGAAAAATTATGTTGGTATTTTGATAGAGACTGAATTATATCTGTAGATCTTTGGGTAGGATGGGCATGTTAACAATATTTGTACTTCCAGTCCATGAGCATGGGATATCTTTTCATTTGTTTCTGTCACCTTTAATTTCTTTCATCCATGTTTTATACTTTTCAGAGTACAGATCTTTCACCCCCTTGGTTAAATTTATTCCTAAGTATTTTATTCTTTTTGGTACAATTGTAAATGAAAGTTTTCTTAACTTCTCATTCTGCTGCTTCATTATTAGTGTATAGAAATCCAACAAATTTCTATATATTGATTTTGTATCCTGAGACTTTTCTGAATTCATTTATCAATTATATTAGTTTTTTGGTGGAGTCTTTAGGGTTTTCCATATACAGTATCATGTTTACTGCAAACAGTGAAAGTTTTACTTCTCCCTTACCAATCTGGATGCCTTTTATTTACTTTTTCTTTTCTGAATGCTAGCCTGAATTTTAAAATGATAATTTATTTGCCTTCCTATATGTATATCACACAGCAATATCATTTACTTTGCAACAGATTGCCTTTCTCAAAGATTACTGCAACATTATTTCTTCTCCTAGATGTTCTTCTACTATGCAATTTTTGCCACTCCATTATCAAAACTTAGAAGGTAATTCCTCTCCTGTAAATGTGGACCTGCCTATGTAGCTCATATGTAATCAAATGATGCTACGTGACTTCCCAGGCTTTGTGAGAAATCTTGTAGCTTCTGCATTGGTCATTTTAAACATTTGTCTCCAAATACACCCTGTTGGAAGACTTTCACAATCCAGCACAATGTTTGAGAAGCCTAAGACAGATGAATGAGGCATTCCAATCAATTGCTGCAACTGAGCTCAGTCTTAACAGTATGCTGACCAACTGTATGCCCAAGAGAGGTCTGGTTTTGACAATTAAATCCTGCATCTTGGGAACCCTCTCAGTTCCAGGTAAACTAGAATTGCTGGTCAACTTATTCTAGACTCATCCCAGCCCAGACATCAAAAATTTGAGTGAACAGTCCTCTAGATGATTACAGCTGCCATGATCCAAAATTCAAACCACCCACAACTCTTCAAATCTTCTCAGCTGAAGCTTCAGACTTAGTGAAGTATAAAAAAAAAAAAAAGTTTATCTTCCCACACTCTTCCTGAATTATTGACTTACAGAATTTATAAGATAAAAAAACAGGTTTTTCATGTCATTGAGTTTGGGGTACTTTGTTACAGTGTAATACATGAGAAAAATGTTTAAAACGGTCCTTGAAATTTTTAAGATTTTATTTTTAAAGAAGCTCTACACCCAATGTGGTGCTCCCACTTACAACCCTGAGATCAAGGTTGCATACTTTACCAACTGAGCCAGCCAGATGGCGCTATTTTTGAAATTTTTATAAATAACATAATTTGTATTTCTTGTGCCTTCACTTCTTTTTGCATAAAAAATGATTAACAAATTTGAAGATATACAAGATATTTGAGAAAAAATATACACATATATGTATATATACATATATACATACACATACATATAAAACTATATATATACGACAGTAAACTATATATATGTGTATATATATATACATATACATATATACACATATGTATATATGTATATGTATATATATATATATATACATATATATATGTATATATATGACAGTAAATAATGACAGAGGGGTTACTTATTCAAGAAGACATAAACATCCTAAATGTTTATGCACCCAACAACTGAGTTTATGGATACAAGAGGCAAAATTCATTAGAACTCAAGAAAAAATCAAATATACTATTATAGTTGGAGAATTCAAAACCTCTCTTTCAGTAATGATATATCCAGCAGAAAGAAAATCAGTGATGCAGTTGAACTAAATGGCATAATTGATAAACTGGATCTAATTAATATATATATTATATTCTATCCAACAACAAAGTAATACAAAGTTTTCAAGTTCACATGAACATTCACCAAGATAGATCACATGTTGTTTCAGAACATTTCAAGACATTTGAAAGAAAAGAAACCATACAAAATGTGTTCACAATCCACAATGGAGTTAAAAACAAACAAACAAAAAACAGTAATAGAAAGACATCTAGAACCCTAATATCTGGAGATTAAATGAAACACTTACAAGTAACACATGGATCAAAGAAGAAGTATCAGAAGAAATATTAAAATATTTTAAGTAAATGAAAATTTAAAACTTAACAATATTTACAAGATGCAAAGAAAATAGTGAATAAATGACAATCTATAGCATTAAATGTTTACATTTTAAAAGAAGAGGGACCTAAAACAAAAATATTGTTTCAATCATTGTACAACACATAAATTGCAACAGTTAAACCTAAAGCTAGCAGAAAAAGAGAAATACTAAAATGTAGAGCAGAAATTTATAGAACTGAAAACAATAAAGAAGAAAAATCAACAAAACCAAATGCTAGGGTTTTGGGTTTTGTTTTTTGTTATTTTTTTTCTGATTTTGTTTGTTTGTTTGTTTACAAGAAATAAAAAATGATAAAGTCCCCAGTCAGGCTACACAAGAAATTGAGAAGAGAAAGATTACCAATATGGTATTGAAAGGTCTCCGTGACTAATACCGTGCATATTAAGACTACACTAAAGGAATACTACAACCAACATTAAGCCCATAATTTTGGTGACTTAGATGTAATGGATCGATTACTTGGCAACTGCCAAAACTCACAGAAAGAGAAATAAATAATCTGAATAAGTATACATATTTTAAGTACATTAATCAATAATAAATAACCTTCTAAAAGAATCATCAGGCCCAGGTGATTTTACTAGTGAATTCTTTCATTCACTTAAAGAAATTATACCAATTTTCCATTCTCTTCTAGAAAATAGGGTGACATTTCCCAATTCGTTCTTCTCTAGTAAATAGAGGAACACTTTCCAATTCATTCAATGAGGCCAGCATTACCCTATTGTTAAAACCAGATAAAGACATTTAAAAGAGAGAGAGAGAGAGGGAGTGAGATAGAGAGAGAAAGAACTGGCAAATATCTTTCATAAATACAGATAAAAATATTCTCCACTAAGAAGCAGCAAATCCAAATCCACAATTTAAAAACAATGTTCACATATAACAACAAATGGGAATTATTCTCGGTTTGCTAGGGTATTTTATTATTTAAAAATCAATGTAATACAGGGGAGCCTGGGTGGTTCAGTGGGTTAAGTGTCTGAATCTTGATTTCAGCTCAGGTCATGATCTAACGGTTCCTGGGATCAAGCCCCATGCTGGGTTCCTTGCTGACAGTGCAAAGCCTCCTTGGAATCCTCTCTCTCCCTCTCTTTCTCTGTCCCTCCCCTGCGTGCACGCTCTCTCTCTCTCTGCCCACCTTCTCCCTCTCTCTCACACACAAACACACAAATAAATAAACATTAAAAAATCAATGTAATACAGCATGTGGATACATAATTGAAAAAAATGTATAATCATATTAATTGAAGCAGAAAGAACAGGTGACAAAATCCATCATCTATTTATGACCAAAAACTTTTAGCAATGTATGGATAGAGCCTAACATTCATAAGTGGATAAATAACACCCATGAAAAACCTATCACTAACTTCATACTTAACTGTGAATAAATGAACACTTAACCCCTAAGTTCAAAAACAAGACAAGGATGTGCTCCCTCACTATTCCTATTCACCATTACACTGGGTTTGTTAGCTAAAGCAATCCTACAAGAAAACGAAATGAAATGTAAGCAAACTGGAAAAACACATAAAACTGATTTTATTCACAAAAGACAATATTATCTAAGTAGAAATTCCAAGAATCAACATGAAAAACCAACAACGTCCCAGAACAAATAAGTGAATATAGCAATGAAGGTTGCAAAAGTAATACAGAAAAATCAAATGTTTTCCTCTATATCAGTAATGAACATTTGAAGCAGGAAAAAAATAAGACAAAAATAATGTCATTTGCAGTGGTCTCAAAAAAAGGGTAAAATTATTTATGACTCTATCAAAATATGTACAGAAACCAATGCAAAAAAATCACACAAAATGCAGATTCAGAAAAACTGTGGCACACTTTTTGTTTTAATTGATATCTTTTTAGAGCAGGTCTAGGTTTAGATAAGATTTTGGCCAAAAGTACAAAGTTCCCAAACACACCCTCAAACCCAAAGATTCTGCTATCATTAACATCTGGCAGTACTGTGGTTTATTTATTACAATTGATGCACCAATATCAATACATTATTATTAACCGCCACAGTTAATCTTCAGTGTATTGAATATTCTATGTGTTTTGACAAATGTATGATAACAAGTACTCACCATGACAGTGTCACAGAGAATAGTTTCACTGCCCTAAGTGTCCCCTGTGTTCTACCTAGTCGTCCCTTCTTCCCTCTTTTCAAACCCTTGGCAACCACTGGTAGGACTATTGTCTCCATAGCTTTGCCTTTTCCAGAATGTCATATAGCTGTAATCATACAACATCCAGGCTTTCTAGATTGGCTTTTTTACAACATGTAGGCTTTCTAGATTGGCTTCTTTAACTTAGCAATATTCATTTAAAGTACTGTTGGAATAGTAATTTTTTACATATTCTGCACTATATGCCTCTCAGTCATATGATTTCCACTCTGTGTTTTCTCTCACTCTGTGTTTCACTCTCCTGATTGACTCTTTAAAGCTCAAAAGTGTTTTAAGTTTCATCAGTTTCAATTTATTTTTATATATGTATATATTTCCCCTCTTGGTTACTTGTGTTTTAGGTTACACATCTATAAAACTGTTGCTTAATCCAAGGTCACAAAGATTTATACCTATGTTTCCCCTCATGAGAGTTTTATAGTTTTAGATCTTATATTTAGACCTTTGATGATCCATTTTTACTTAATTTTTGACCATGGGGTCAGTCAGGGGCCCAGCTTGATTCTTTTTCATGTGGATATTGAGTTGGTCAAGCATCATTTACTTGAAAAAAACTATTTTTTCTCTACTGAACTGTCTTATTGCTCTTGTCAAAAACGTCAATCAGCCCTTCCAGTATAGGTTTATTTGTATATCTTCATTCCATTTAATTAATCTATATCCTTAATCTATATGTTGGTGTTGATTATCATAGCTCTGTAGACTGTGCTTTGAATTTGGGAAGTATAGTTGTTCAGCTTTGTTCTTTTTCAAATTCGTTTTCACTATCCCTGGTCCCTTCCATTTCCATGTTAGTTTTAGGACCAGCTTGTCTATTTCTGCAAAAAGTCAACTGAAACCTTAAAGTATAGATCAATTTACAGAGCACTGACATTTTAGCTGACATCTTAGCAATTACAAACCTTCCACTCTATAAACATGTGAGACTTTCCATTTATTTAGATCTTTAATTTTTTCAACAATGTTTTTATGTACCTTTCAGTGTCTAAGTCTTTATTTTTTTAAATACATTTCTAAGACCCTTTTTTATTTTTAAAATTGTTTTGCTTCTTTAATTTCATTTTCAAACTGCTTACTAGTATATAAAATACAGCATATTTTTGAAGATTGACCTTGTTTTCTATAATTTTGCTGAACTTCTTCATTAGCTCTAACTTTTTTTTATATTTATAGTATTTACTTATTTTGAGAGAGAAAGAGCCCACACAAGAGGCAGGGGAGGGGCAGAAGGAGAGTGGGAGAGAATCTTAAACAGTTTCCCACTGTCAGCATGGAGCCAGATGCAGGGCTCAATCTCACCAACAGTGACATCATGACCTGAGTGTAAATCTAGAGTCAGAGGCTTAACAGACTGAGCCACTCAGGCATTCCACCTCTAACAAGTTCTTGTTATTCACTTTTCTATGTACAAGATCATTTAAAGTACAAATAGTTTTGCTACTTTAAAAAAATTATGTTTATTTATTTTGAAGGAGAGAGCAAGCTGGGGAGGCACAGAAAAAGGGAGAGAGAGAGAATCCCAAGGAGGCTCCACACTGTCAGTGCAGAGCCAGATGCAGGACTCCATCTCATGAACTGTGAGATCATGACCTGAGCCAAGATCAAGAGTCGGACACTCAACCTACTGAGCCACTCAGGTGCCCCACTACTTCTTTTTCAATATGGATGCCTTTTATTTATTTGCCTAATTTCTCTGCAGTGCAATGTTACATAGTAGCGGTAAGCACAAATATCTTTCTTTTTCCTGATCTTAGGAAGAAAACATTCAATCTTTCACCAGTTCAATATTAAGTTTGTTTTTAGCTGTGGATTTTTCATTGATGACGACCTTTATCAGATTGCAGTTCCCTTCTATTCCTGTTCTAGTTTTTATCCCGAAAGGGTGTTGTGCCAAATGCTTCTTCTGCCTCCACTGAGAAGATGTGTTATTACCCCCTTTATTAACACCATATATATACTGACTTTAGTATGTTGACTCAGCCTTGAATTTCTGGGATAAGTCCCACTTGGGTATTTACTGTGTTGCTAGATTCAGTTAATTCCAATGTCTGGGATTCCTTAGGAATGATTTCTCTTAAACTCTTTTATCTTTGCAATGGGTCATACTTTCCAGTTTCTTCAAATTTTTTTTTTTTTTTTTTTTTTTTTGTAAAGAACTAGACCTTCCAAGTGTTACGAATGTGGTAATTTCGGAAACTTGATTCCCTAAATTCTCAGGGATTGTTGATTTTACTTGTGTAGGCCTGAAAATGTCCATTTGTGACGTTTCCAGACTACTGTTTTTTGCACAGTGTATACCCCTTGTGTGTGGTCAGTGAAGTTCAGCCTATTTAATCTGTCTTTAAATAGTGATCTCACATTTCCTTTAAAATGTGTGGTTGTTATTTTTGTGTCTGTTTAGGAAACCATTACATATCCCAAAGTTCCAAAAATATTCCCTTTTATTATTCTTTGTGAGATATTTAAATATTGCCTTAAATGTATCAGTGTTAAATCAACCAGCTTACAATAACCTTTTTATTGAAAAAGATCATCTACTTTCTACTTTCTGCCATGCCATTAATGTGTAAAGAGATAATATATACTGGTGTTCATATCTAGGTTCTTCATTCCATGTTATTGATCTATTTATATAACTTTGCTATTACTACAATGTATCAGTGTTTAAACTTTTTAAATGGTCAGTTCTTTGTACTACTAATTAGTATGATAGTGTTTTGGTTACTCTTGAACCAGGCACTTCCAAATGAACTAGATTTTATAAAATAAGGATGTAAAAAAGTTGTGAATTGCAAATATACATGTTGCTTATATAAACTGATTTAATAAGACAATTTTTGAGGACATCCTCGGAAAATGTAATTTATGGTGCATTGCATATGTCCATTTATCAAGCTTTCTTTAACAACTATCAATAAAATTTTGTAATTGTCCACAAATATATCTTGTATTTGTTATTTTCCAAGGCAACTGATACTTTTCATTTTATTGTAATTTTTTTTCCCGTCAGTTGGTGGCATATAGAACTACAAGTGATTTTTGTATATTGACTGAATATCCAGAAACCTTGTCAAACTCCCTAATACATTATGTTACAAAAGTTTTAAAAGTTTTCTATATACAGAATGATATCAAATAAATTGATACTATAAAATTCTTTTTCAATATGTGTATAGCACTGGATATTACCTCAGTTATGTTATCAAATATTAGCAGACACAGTAGGCATCCTTAACTACTTTCTTTTTTATATCAAAAGGAAAGAATTCAGATCTTTAACTTTGAGCATATGTTTGCTGTAGGAGTTTATGGATTGTTTATATTTAAAAAATACTCTTCCTCACCTAATAAGTATTTAACACAAATAAATATTGAATTGTGTAAAAATTTTTCTGCAGCATTGTAAGTTATCAAATATATTCTTTTTTATTAACATTGTAACTTATACTGATTTATTTTCTAATGTTACATAGCCTACCTTGTGGAATAAACTCAAATGTCCATAATGTATTATTCATTTTATATAATGCCATAATGAAATTTCCTTAAAGTTTTGTTCAGAATATGATATTACCCTATAATTTTCCTTTCTCTCCCTTTTTTAAGTTTATTTATTTATTTTGTGAAAGAGAGAGAGAGAGAGCAGGAGAGAGGCAGAGAAGAGAGAATCCCAAGCACGTTTCTCACTGTCAGCACAAAGCCCAACATGCGACTCAACTCATGAACCATGAGATCATGACCTGAGCTGAAATCAAGAGTCAGATTCTCAAGTGACTGAGCCACCCAGGTGCCCCAATTTTCTTTTTTCTTAATGTCCATTTAAGATTTTTGTATCAGGATTTACAGCCTCATTGCACAAACTGGGTAACATTACTTCCTTTTCTATACTTATGAAATTTTGCATAAGGTTGAACATTTAAATGAAAACTAATTGAAATTTTGATGTAATTTTCTATTGAAACCGACCATGCCCAAAGTGTGTTTTTGTTTATTTTTCAGTGTGTGTGTGTGTGTGTGTGTGTGTGTGTGTGCGCGCGCGCGCGCGCATCTCTGTGTGTTAATTTGCTTTGGGGAAGGGATTTTCTTAGAAGTTAAAATTTATTATCTTTATGGTGGTAGAATTATTCTGGTTTTGGTTTTTTGTTGAGTGTAGGAAAATATCCATTTCATCTAATATTTCAATGTTGGTGTAAAAGTTTCCATAATGTCCCAATAAAATCTTGATACTGTCTAGAGTACTTATTTTGAAGTTATCTTTTGTATTTCTGATATTTATTGTTTTTTTTTCTTTCTTATTTGTCTATTGTGTAGAGATTTCTGAACTAATTTGTATTTGGCCCTTTTAAGTCTGTTATGAGTTTATCTTCTACTTTGTTATTTTCTGTTTTAATCTTTATTTTCCTTTCTTATACATTCTTTAGATTGTTTTTCTTATCTCTCTTAAAAATATAAACATTCAGGCTATTTTATCATTTTAAAGAGAAGGTTTTTTTTTTCCTTTTTATGAATCATATGAGTATATGTCACCTGCTGTTAACATAGTGTTCTTTACATCTGAGTAATTTACTTTACAATTCCTACAAAGAATTTTTCCTGTCTATCAATATAACTATGAAGAATACTAAAATTGCAGAGATCCATTAAAATCAAATAATCTACAGTTCCCATTCAAGTTTCACATGTCTCAATCATATAAACTGTAGCAAAAGCATCCAGTTTATATTTGTAACATGTCTCTTTAGTCTCCTTCAATCTAAAATAGTTCTCAGTCCTTCTTTGTATGCTGCTGCTGGAGACTCTAATACAATTACTATGGATACTGCCTCTCAATTTGTGTTTTACTTAGAATTCACCATGATTATATTATGCTGTACATTTTCTTGACAGGGATATCCCAGAAATGACAGTGTATTCTCACTGCATCCAATCAGGTGTCATAATAGTTTTGATTTGTCCCATTATTGGTGATGTCGACTTTGTTAACCTTAATTACAAGGTGTCTTCCAAGTTTCTTCTCCATAAAATTATTCATTTATCTTTTATTTTCCTTTATTGCCCAGGTTTGGCTGATAGTGTTGGTAAGGGGAAGTCCTATTTCCATTCATTAGTAACAGACCCATAGATTCTAGCTACTGAGTACATAACATTACATACTGGCTATTGGTTTAATACCTTATAGAGAAGCAATATACAAGCTGATTCTTTGGATTGGGCTTAGATGAGCTTTTAACAGTTCATTTTCATTTTCCTTAAGACTCACTGTTTCTGGATGACAGAATAAGTCACAAGACCAGTGTATCACAAAGTTATAAGTCTATTACTTAGCCACCTTTTTTGTGAAATAGTTCCTTTAGTCTGAGACAAATCATTTGAAAAATCCTGTCAATAGACAGTCATTGCCCTTGGATGATTGCATTGGCTCTTGCAATATGGTCTGGAAAGGTAAAACCATTTCCAGAACAGGCCCTATGAAAGGAAATTTGATGTGATCAAACTGTCTTCCTATAGATGGTTAATTAACTAATGTTAGGGACTATATTCAACCCAGTGTAGGTTTTTGTTATATAAGATTCAGTCATTCTTTGTGCTCATGTATAACATCCATTCCTCCAACCATGTCTAGTTTGGTCATGAAGTAAAGGCTAGATAGGCATTAACATGAGATGAAGGGCAAAACATGTGCACGCTTTTAGTATACACAATAAATTAATCCGTACTTCTCTAGACTTACTTATTTCAATATTCTTAACACTTTTCTTTACAAGACAATGATCAACTAGCCCAAATAGTTCCATTTCCCTGAGTACATATTGATATTCCAGGCCATATTTCCTTTAAAAAAAAAAAAAAGAATATGCCAGTAGCAGCCCCTGAGTGTGAAACCAAAAATGTGGTCAGATGTTGCCAAATGTGTTTTGAAAAATATAATTGTTCTTAGTTAAAAGTTATTCTTATAGAAAAAGAATAACACTTCTAGTAATCTGCTGCTTTACAAGATACTTTTTCATTTTATTCTATACAAAATTATAAGTATGGAA
Source organism: Panthera tigris (assembly GCF_018350195.1). Classification (NCBI taxonomy): domain Eukaryota; kingdom Metazoa; phylum Chordata; class Mammalia; order Carnivora; family Felidae; genus Panthera; species Panthera tigris. The sequence continues at coordinate 97,276,212 of NC_056662.1, read as the reverse complement.
ATATTATGAAACATGATATTCCTAAAAAATACAATAGCAATAACCTTTAATTTCATGCAAATGATATACCTAAGGTCCAGTGTTATTAAGCAGGGATCGAGAACAGTTAATGGGGAATGAATTGGTAATAACCTGCCAGTCATAATTACAATGATGCATTTTATTTGAATAAGAAAAAGAATGAACAGCATTATGTCCAAAAAGTTCAAGCAATATTTAACACTAAAACATTCACTTATTTAAATGAAAAATATAAAATAGAAGAAAATATGCAAGAGCACTACAATAAAAGCAGTATCATCAAAACCCTCAAAACTGAGGACTTGGAAGTAACATGTAATTCTAGTGAATGGTAGTTAGTGCTGATTACCCATGATTCAGTGCCATAGAAAAAAATATAAAAACAAGCAAAACTCCATAAAGGAAAATTAAAGAAGCTGTTATCTGGAATCTACCTACCAGCGTTGCATAACTGGAATTTTCAGAGATTGTACTTGAAAATAAATTACAAGTCAGTTGCTTGGGTAAAATTATTTATGGCACAAAGGACTACGAGATGGGTAACTAATATTACAGAACAATAGTTCTAGAGGAATTCATTATTTTCATGAAAGATGGTACTACAGTTCATCTCTAATGAGAAGATAGCCATTTCAACCAATGACAAGTTACAGCAGAATTAATAAAATGTTACTTTCATCAAGGTGAATTATGAGCATGTGACTTATTTTATGATCTAATGTATAGTGTATCCTGGAACAGGTTCCATGAAAACTTGGCAAGAATGTGCATTATGCTCTTGTTAGAGCATTAGAGGTCTGCTAGTTCCAGTTGATTTTTAATGTTGTTCAAGTTGTCTATTTCTGTGTTGATTTTCTGCCCAGTTGTTCTTTCTACTATTGATGGTATGGTACTGAAGTCACCAACTATTATTGTAAAATTATCTATTTCTCCTTCTGTTAGTTTTTGTTTCATACATTTTGGGACTTTCTTATTAGGTATGTATATTTTTATAATTATTATAGTTTGTTGATAGATTGGCACTTTTACCGATATATATTATGTTGCTCTTTGTTTCTTGTAACAAATTTTGATTTAAATTCTATTTGTCTGACATTTGTATAGCCACTGCACCTTGTTTTTGGTTAATACTTGCATGGAATATCATTCCCCTCTTTTACTTTCAACCTCTTATGTCTTTAGAAATAAAGTAAAACTCTGTAGACAACACAAAGTGGATCATTTTTTAAAATCCATTCTGCCTATCCATGTCTTTTAATTAAAGAGTTTAATCTATTTACATTTAAAGTGATTACTGATAAAAACTTGCTTCTGCCATTTTGCAATTTGTTTTCATCTCATATTATTTTTGTCCTTCAATTCCCCCATCATTGAGTTTTTGTATCTAATTTTTTTCTAGTGTACAATTTTGTTTCTTTTCTCATTTCATTTATTGTATATATTTTTAGTTATATTCTTACTGGTAAACTGGAGGATCACAATATTATACTTTAAATAATTAGTTTGAACTAATACCAACTTAATTACAAGAGTATGCAAACACTTGTTTTATTTAACACTCCTTATATTATTGTCATAAATTATATCTTCATACATTGAATGTCCTAATAGATTTATAATTATTGTCTTATGCATTTGTTTCCTTAATCATGTAGGGAAAAAATGAGGTAAAATCCAAAGATATAAGACTGGATTAACCTTTACCTAAGTAATTATCTTTAATGGTGTTTTCTCATTTTATGGCTTTGAGTTACAGACTAGTGTTCTTTTATTTCAAATTGAAGGACTACCATTAGCATTTCTCACAAGGCAGGTCTACTAACAATGAACTCCTTATTTGTCTATCTAGAAATGTCTTAATTTATGATACATTTTTTAAGACAAACTTACTCAGATATAAAATTCTTCGTTGACAGGTTTAATTCTTTCAGCATTTTACATATTTTTTATGTGTTACCACTGCCTCTGGCCTAAATGTTTTAAGAAAAGAAACTGGCTGTTAATCTTGAGGATTCCTTGTACAGACAAATTCCTTCCCTCTTGCTGCTTTCAAGATTCTCTCTTCATCTTTGGAATTCAACAATTTAATTATAAAATATGAAGTTGCAGATTTCTTTGAGTTTATCCTACTTGGGTTTTATTTAGCTTCTTCAGTGTACAGATTCATACATTTCATCAAATGTGAGAAGTTTTTTATTACTTCTCAAATATTTTTATGCATCTCTTTCCTCTCCTCCTGGGACCCTCATTATGCATACATTGGTATTCATGGCTGTGTCCACAGGTTTTCAGGTTCTGGTCGTTTTTCTTCATTTTTTTTTCTCTCTACCCTTCAGACTAGAGAATTTCAGTTGATCTATTTTCATGTCCATTGATTCTTCCCTCTCCTTCCTCAAATCTGAACCCCTCTTCTGAAATTTTTATTTCAATTATTTCACTTTTCTATGCCAGAATTTCTTTTTATAATTCCTATCTCTTTATTGATATTTTAAAGTCAGTGAAAAATATATTCTCCTGACAAATATTTTGTTCTTTGTGCATGGTGGATTCCTTTAGCTCTTTAATCATATTTAAGTGAGTTTATTTGAAATGTTTATCTAGTAAATTCAACATATGGGCTTCCTCAAGGACAGTTTCTAGTAATTTCTTTTTCTCCAATAAATAGGCTACACTCTTCTCTTTTCATGCCTTGTTTTTGTCGTAAACTGGACATTCTGAATATTATGATGTAACAATCCTGAAAAACCATACTTTCCCTAGTCTGTATGATGTTTTTCTAGTTTTTGTATTTGTGTAGTTTGTTTTGTTGTTGATCTAATTTTGAAAAGTCCATATTCTTTGTCATGTGTGACTACAGATGTCTCTGTTCAAATACTCTAGTGGTCAACTAGTGATTTGATATATCTCCCTAGACATTTGAAACACCTCATCCCAATCCTCCCTGCAAAAAAAAAACATCTTGCATTCTTCAGATTGCCTCTGTATTGGGACATTGCTTCAGTGCTATGCCAAGCAGTTTGCTTCTCTGTCTTAGCCTTCATTTCCTTCATGGGTGGAACCTGAAGAGTGGCCACAGGTGATAACTCAGGTTGTTCTCTGGTCTCTCTTGAGCATGTACCCACCCTTTGTGTGCATCTTGCCTCCAGATTCCCTAATAGGAGCTTTTAAAAACTATTATTTCTCTAAGTACCACTCCTTCCCTAGCTTTTTCCTTCTAGGATGCTATTTCTGCTTAATGTTGGCCTCAAGTTCTACCCTGTGTTTTCAATCAATAATGCCTGAGAAGGTGCCTCAACACTGGGAAAGCTCTGAGACATGTGAAACAAAATTAAAACCTTTAACATGTTTTACTTCAAAGAGTCAAGAGAGTCAAAACACCCAATCACAAGTCTTTGAGAATAAGATCCTTATTTCTCCCTTTGGTACTAGCAACTTCCACCTGGAATGAAGGTTATATTCATCAAAACTGCTGCTGAGGCAGGGAGTAAGAAAAAGTGCCATAGAGCTCTCTTAGCAAAATTTAGTGTTTCTTCTTTCTCATTAAGTATTCTGCTGATTATTCTAAAAAAAACTTTCTTATTAGATTCCAAAGTTTCTAGAAGTTTTTTTCTGACATTTTTTCACAAGCTTATTCATTGCACTTCTGGAGTGATGGAGTTTCAAGTTTCTTATTCTGTTACATTCATTGACATCATTCTAAACATTATACTTTAATGATAGATTTTTCTTATTAAAAAAATAAGTATTTATGGGGCACCTGGGTGGCTCAGTCAGTTAAGCATCTGACTTCAGCTCAGGTCATGATCTCGCGGTTTGTGAGATCAAGCCCCATGTCGGGCTCTGTGCTGACAGCTCGCAGCCTGGAGCCTGCTTCAGATTCTGAGTCTCCCTCTCTCTCTGCCCCTCCCCCACTTGTACTCTGTCTCTCTCTCTTTCTCAAAAGAAAATTAAGATGAAAAAGAAAATTAAGATATCTCTCTCTCAAAAATAAATTAACACTAAAAAAAATTAAAAAAATAAGTATTTAATGAAGGCAGACACCTTCTCAGAGATAAGTAAGCAGCTATGTCAGAAACAAAAATAGTAATTTGGCACTGAATTCACCTTTTCTTACTTTTTTATTTTTTTTTGTTTTTTTTTTTGAGACATTCTTTTGTTCTTAATTATATTGATCAATTTTTGAATATTTAATTTCCAACAGTAACAGTTCAAAATTCACAATTCTTTATCAAAATTTGCTCTTAATTTTTAATGTTATAATATTAAAAAATGCTATATGAAAAACATGACATTTTAAAATTGACTAATTATGTTACCTAATCTCAAATGAAAATAATATAAATTGGAAAGTAATATACAAACATTTTATTTTATATTGAAAAATATTAACTATATGCATAATCATTTCTTGTTTTATAAAAGGAAAAAAAGCTGGGGCACCTGGGTGGCTCAGTTGGTTGAGTGTCTGACTTCAGCTCAGGTCATGATCTCACACTCTGTGAGTTCGAGCCCCGCATCATGCTCTGTGCTGACAGCTCAGAGCCTAGAGCCCGCTTCAGATTCTGTGTCTCCCCCTCTCTTTGCCCCTCCCCTGCTCATGCTCTGTCTCTGTCTCAAAAATAAATTAAAAAAGATTAAATAATTTAAAAATAAATAAATAAATAAATAAATAAATAAAAGGAACTTCATTATATTCATGCCAACTTAATCCTATGTATGAAATGGTTTAGTGCCACCACCTTTCAATCAATGGTGTCTATAGGAAGTATTATAAAAGCAACTTTAGAATCAGTAAAATCACTGTCTCCATTACTGTAGTTTACAATTTGGATTTTTCCTTTGAATCAGGAACTGATTTGTCATTTTATAATATAATTACCTATTCCTCCCAAAAATTATTTGAAAACAATGTAATAGATTTTAATTGCACTATTGTAAAGGTTTACTAAGGGCTTATTGTACACTGAAATATCCAAAGATAGAAGGCTCAGTAAGAGTCTTAGGTTATATTTCTAAAGAAAAAGCACCTCTAAGTAATAAAATATGTTTCATACTGACATCAGTAACAATCATAGGCAAATTACGTTCTTTGCTTGAAGAACAATTTCATAGTCTACCTACCAATACGCACAATTCTGTTACTTCTCAAAATATTGTTTCAGAACTTAATGCCTTGTGTTTCTTTCATGAGAGAGAAGAGAATGTATGGTAAATATCCTGGTGTTTGAAGACCCAGACAGAGGAAATCAAATTGTGACTCTCTCATATATGTCCTTAATCTTCCAATCCTTGATTCTTATAACTATTAAAGCAGAACTAAAAGTATCTTCCTTACAGAGTTGTATTAGAGATAATTTAAATGCATAAAAACTTTATTAATAAAATGTCACAAGGGAGCAGTTATTATTGTATAAATAGGGTGAAAGTGCTGAATTCAGTGAATACTTGCTACTGTCAAACCTGGGGGAAAATGTATGGTGTTACATACATCATAACATTTAACCCCAAATCAGACAGGTAGAGACGTACTTAATAAGGAAGTCTTTTGTCACACAATATGATCATCATCTACTTCAGCTCTGTGGGCCTAATCAGACAAAGCTATGTGTGAAGTTAAATTAAAGTCAATTCAATGTACAATTTTGGTTAGAATAACTCCTCTCTTATTAACATGGTAATATTTATGGTGGGGTTTTATTCTGCAATGTAGTCTAGCAGTCACAAAAGTAACAAAAGTACATCTTCGCCAATACTTGTCATTTCTTGTGTTTTTGACTTTAGCCATCCTCACAGGTATAAAGTAATATCCCATTGTGGTTTTAACTTGCATTTCCCTGGTGATGAGTGATGTTGAGCATCTTAGTATGTGTCTGTTGGCCATCAGTATGTCTTTGGGAAAATGTCCATTTGGGTCCTCTGCTCATTTTTAACTCGATTATTTGGTTGTGTGTGTGTGTGTGTGTGTGTGTGTGTGTGTGTGTGTGTGTGTGTTGAGTTGTATAAGTTCTTTATATATTTTGCACATTAACCCCTTATCAAATACATCATTTGCAAGCATCTTCTTCCATTTAGTAGTTTACCTTCTCGTTTTGTTGATGACTTCCTTCACTGTGCAAAAACTTTATATTTTGGCATAGTCCCAATCATTTTCCTTTTGTTTCCGTAGAAAACATGTTTCCATGGTCAATGCCAAAGAAATTAATGCCTATTTTTCTTCTCAAATTTTATGGGTATAGGTCTCACATTTAGGTCTTTAATCCATTTTGAGTTTACTTTTGTGTATTCTGTAAGAAAGTGGTCTAGTTTAACATGTTGGTTACTCAAAACATTGAAGACAGAATTACAGTATAATCCAGTAATTCCTTACTGGGTGGTTACCCAAAGAAAATGAAAAGACTAATTTAAAAAGACACATATGCATCCCTATGTTTTTTGCACCATTATTTATAGTAGCCAAGATATGGATGAAACCCAGGTGTCCATCCATAGAAGAATGGATAAGGAAGATGTGGTATATTCATATTTATATATAGTATTTATATATTGTATATATTTATATATTTTATTATATATTATATATACATATGTAATTACTCAGCCATAAAAAAGAACAAATTCTTGCCATTTGCAACTACATGGATGGACCTAGAGAATATAATGCTGAGTGAAATAAGTCATTCAGAGAAAAACCTATACCATATGACTTCACTCATATGTGGAATTTAAGAAGCCAAACAAACAACTAAAGGCAGAAAAAAGAAACAAACCAAAAAACCAGAATCGTAAAAAACAAAGAACAAACTGGTGATTGTCAGAGGGGAGGCGAGGGGGGAAAGGATGGGTGAGATCAATAAAGGGGATTAAGTGTACACTTATCTTGATGAACACTGAAAAATGTATAGGACTGTTGAGTTATTATATTACATCCCTGAAACTAATATAACATATTTTAATTTTACTTGAATTTAAAAAGGTAACAAAATTAGAGAATTCTCAACTATAAAAATTGCAATTTCATATAGTTAGATCTAATACTTTATTCTTCTTAAACTATAAAATCTTCTTGAAGTTTCTTTGAAAAAACATACTTTTGAATCCACTATAGCTAATGTCCTATCCTTTGTATCACGTGTCTCTATTACATTCTCACCAAATGATCATCCATTCTAGACTTGAATACACAAAGTGTGTTACAGGCTCAACTGTGTTCCCCTACAAGTTCATATGTTGAAATTCTTAACACCCCAAACCTCAGATGGTAACTGTGCTTGGAGATAAGACTTTCAGTGAAGTGCTTAAGATAAAAAGAGGAATGAGAGTAACCCCTAATCCAATTTTCCTGATGTTCTACAAAAAGAGACAATTTGGGGCTGGGCAAAAAGGAAAAACCATGTGAAGACATAGCAATAAGGCAGTCATCTGCAAGCCAAAATGAGAGACCTAAAAGGAAATCAGACTTGATTTCTGATTCCTTGATCTTGGACTTCTAGCCTCCAGACCTGTGATAAAATGTATTTCTGTTGTGAAGCCACCCAGTCTGCAGTATTTCATCAGGACACCCCTAACAAACTAATATAGTGCCAGCAACTCACAGCTGAGAAAAGGAAATTATGTTTAGTAAGGCTGTTTGGTTTTAATCATAAAGCTTCATGAATCTTAAGTTTTTTTGCTGGTTTTGAATTTTTAAATTCTATTGTACTGTTAATCCATATTATACTAAAATCTGCATAAGCTCTGAATTTATTCAGTAATTACTAAGGGTCAGAAAACACAATCAGACTCACAAGATACAAGTAGGCTTTAATCTGATACTGCATTTACTTAGTTTTATGGAAGAGAAAGGGCAAAAGATATAGCAGATAGTATTCAATCTCATGGAGAGGCCCTGAAGTTATGAAGTTATGGTATTGAACTTCTTTTTACTTCTTAACACATGGATATGTAGGGCTGTCACAGACACATAAAGACCAATATGTAAGTAGGTCATTTCATACAGAGAGGCTACAGTCTCAGCTTCTCACCAAACTATGCAGATCCATAGTTTGCATGCAAATTCAATTTGCTTAATCCAAGTAAACTTTACAGATTAGAGGTTTATACAGTAAAAGAGACAAAGTTCCACATTAGCTCTACATGTAATTTTCAAGAAGACAAACAGTGAGATTATTCACCAGCAGGCCAGTATCAGTCCAGGCCAGATGTTAACTCTCTGCTCACAAGCCTAACAGAAAAGTTTAAAGATAATGCATGAAATGAGGAGGTGTAATCTTGGAAAGCCTCCCAGAACCTATAGTGTCTCATTTGTTCTAAACACAAACTCACTCTTTCTTATGGTCTTGCAGACTCAAAGATTCAATTTTTCTAGTTTCTCAAAGTTGATAAGACTCTGGAATGCTATAGGGTAAGGAGGTTCCGAAGCGACAGATGGCATAAAAATCAGAATGCGTTAGAATACACTGAGCAATCAACTAGCAGCAGGACCACAGAGTTACAGTACATGGACTGATGCTTTCCCTCCATGTGAAAAGTTACATAAGTTGTAAGACAACATCCCTTACAGAAGCTTAGACAGTATGGGATCAGATAAAATCTATTACATAAATCACACATTTGGAATCAGTCTGTTAAGTGTCATGCTTATCTCATGCCTTCATGTCCTCCACATCTGTGAGGTGTGCTAAAAGGTTATGTCGGTCCTAAAAGGTACCTTCTTCCAGTTCTTTAGAGAAAATTGTATGAACTTTATCAAAATTGGTTTCATTGAGAGGCTATCTCCACCAGCCTATCAATATCCTATATAAACTGGTAAGTATGAATTGTCATTGGAAAGATCAGGAAATAAGACTGTGTATTTTCCTCTATTTCCAAATAAACCTTCTTCCTTAGGTCTTTTCTATGTGGAGACCTACCTTCTTTGATATTCCATTCACTTATTTTGTAGAAATTGTTCAACCCTCAGTTCTTGATTTCACCTTAATTTTGTTCATGGTCACATGCAGAAACTCAGTGCCCAACTCTGTTTTAAACTATTGTGGCCAGAAATGCAGGCCATATTGGGATCACATGGCTACTAGGGTCCAACTTGGTTAGTAGCAAGGTTCTCAAGGGAAGTATATTTTGGGAGATGAGCAGTCACTCTAATGATATCCACTAGTAGGGTTTACGAGTACATTTCATTTTATAAGCTTTAGCACAGCATTCTAATCTCTCAAATTTCCCTTCCCTTCCCTTTCTTTTTCTTTCTTTCTCTTTCTTTCTTTCTCTTTCTTTTTTCCTTCCTTCCTTTCTTTTTTCTTTCTTTCTCTCTTTCTTTCTCTTTTTTCCTTCCTTTCTTCTTTCTTTCTCTCTCTTTCTTTCTTTCTTTCTCTTTCTGTCTTTCTTTCTTTCTTTGATACTGCCTAAATGACTAATTATCTTTTAGTATATGCTTCAGCAAAATTTTACCTGTAAACTTGAGAAGCAGGTATTGTCTATTTCCTTTCACACTGAAAGACTTTCAAAGCTTCAGTAAGGAAAGAATTCTTCAGCCTGCCACTAGGAATTTCTCTGTATGTTGTCATAGATTAAATGATTCTGTTGAGATTACAGAGCTTTGGGTTGCTACCATATAGAAGCAGGTACACATTTATTTTAGGTTAGCAATATTAGTTGTTGGTCACCATAATATTCTTTTAAATGTTTTAATATTTATAAGCCGTTTCAATCTAGCCTGAATTATGTTACAAATGGCATTTGAGTTTATCCCTTGCTTCTATGTATGGTATTCAGTTTTGTCATTGTTTAAAAATATTAGTAGACTTGAAGCAAATATGTTTAATATTTAAGATAGCCTAGAAACATTACATGTTTGTTCTTGACCACTACACAATATCAGTGGCGTGCTTGCTTTTGAACCATGCAAAAACTGTCAAGCACTTTTCTATTTACCTACATATGATATATCATAACTGGTTGGGCTTAACAAGTGGTAAATTCTTTTAAACTGAAATAGAATCTCATTTGCTTTGGAGTCTGATTTGTATTCCCCAGTAACTGAAGTGCTTTATTGTACTGCTCTCCAGAAGAATGCACGCACTTAACCTCTAAAAAATAGTTGCTATAACAAAAACAGCTTCCCCCTCATTGCTTATTAACTTAAAAGTTCGTATCTTATAAAAGAACTATATCCTATGACCATATATGAGAATTAAAGGATGGAACAGTGTCTCAAGCACTGACTTTAAAACTGACCCTTATTCATTCTGTTTAGATTGATACCAAAGACAAATGCATTCAACTGTCTCTTGGAGACCACTTGGGTATTGCACAGGTGCCTCAGTTTCATCATGTCCAATTACACCCCTTTTCTGCCACCAACGACCCGTCCTGGAATCATAACCAAACAGATAAACTTTTGTGGGTCATTCATTTAGCAACTTAGCAATTCTTACTAAAAGTAAATGTTAGCATTCTCACCAAGGGGAAAGAGAACACTTAAAAAATGAGAGCAACAACTTATTTTCAGAGCCAACAGCAGTGGGAAAAAAAACAAGTAATTGTTTAATAAATATTTATTTAATGAACTGTTGTGATCACATTGCCTTAAATGGTTCCTTGGACTTGAGCACTAATGATCTGGCTACTTGATAGAAAAAAAAAAAAGTATGTCCATGTACAAATGAAAGTGTTTGTAGAGCATTTGTGTTTTCTGTATGAATATTTTACTACTTTGTCTAGTACACAGAAAATGTATTTGGTTATTTAGTAAAAAAAAAAAACCTATCTTAACCTTCTGTGATATATAAATTTAAAGACATTATTCTTCTCTATTAATTTTTACTTCTTAATTGCTACAGACATAAAACAAAAGTTTATAAAGCCGTGTGATTATTTCTACCTAACATTACAGTAAGATGTTCACTTTTTGTTCCTCATAAGTTGCTGACGACACAGAGATATGTGACCCCTTTGTTAAATAGTGTTGATAATTTCTATCTACCTTACCAGGAGCACACAGGGAATAATGTGATGATTTATATGCAAAGCACTGCGAACTTGCCTACAGCAGTCGAACAAATGCCAAATGTTTACTAAGAAGATACCATGTTCCTGAATCTTGATACTAGCAAAATCATGGAATAAGGCTGTGCCTGTGGCCATTTGACTATTAAAGCTGATGGAAGTCTTCTTTGCAGTTTCCTTATGTGCTTCTGGTATGCAAATTTAATGTCTTACAGAATTTAATAAAAGTTTGGTAACTTTACTGATTTTAGATATTTTGAATAAATAAAATCAGTGTAATTTTCCCAATATATGCCAGTTATGGATACGACTTCCATGGAAGTGTGTGTGTGATGCAGCCTATTCAGGGTCAAATGCAAAGCTTTCCAGACACAGTGAAGTAAATACCAGGGAAATAATGACAAATGAATATGGTTTGGATTTCTCTTGGTGCCAATGCAGCAGAGAATTGAAGTACTGTCTTCTACAAACACAATCAAAGAAAGAAACTTGAGAATTAATGATAAAGAGGAAAACTAAAAAAATAAAAATAAAAAGGACTATTGTGCTCAATATGAAGCAATAGCGTTGGTTTTCTTTATTTCATTTTGGGAAAGGGGGGAGAAGTCAGTCCAGATGTCCGAGTCACATTCCCAAACCAAAATTATTGATTCCTAGTAGAGCTCAAAAGAGGATGTGACATATTTACATTTAAAAAGTTTTCCAGAGAAATATAATCTAACACTACATTTAAAAATCATGTCATAAATCAATAGAGTGTATTTCAGGAAAGTAAGGATGGGACAATTTTATTGACATAATTTATCCAGCCATGTCTTTCTTTTTTTCCTGTGCACTGAACTGTATTTTTTCCAGCTTTTTTGAGGTGTAATTAACAAATGAAAATTGTATATTCAAGGCATACAATGTATATATTCTTTTGGTGCATGTATACATTGTTAAAGGAAGACCACAACCAAAGTAGTTAACATATCCATCACATCACATATGTTCTTTTTAAATTTTTTATTTGTGAAAATCCTTACGATTTTCTCTCTTTACAAATTTCAAGTATACAATATTATTAATTAAAATCATGCTATACATTAAACCTCCATAATTTATTCATCTTACTTAACTGAAACTTTGTTAACTTTTGACCAATATCTCCCCATTCTACTCTATGCTTCTTTGATTTCAACTTTTTAGATTCTACACATACCTGGCAGTACAGTAGTATTCCCTGATCCATTGTTTTGCCTTCCATGGTTTCAGTTACCCATGGTCAACTGTGGTCCAGAAGCAGATGATCCTCCTTCTGACACATCCCCAGAAGGCCAATAGTAGACTACATTATTTCACATTGCCTATATCATTCATCTCATCTCATCATATAAGCATATTATCATATCATATCACAAGAAGAGTACAGTAGAGAAAGATCTTTTGAGAGAAACCACATTCACATAACTTTTATTGCAGTGTGCTATTATAATCATTCTATTTAATTTATTGCTGCTCATCTCTTACTGTATCTAATTTATAAATTAAGCTTTATCTTACTATGTATATACAGAAAAAAAGCATAGTATATGATGCACTATCCTTTAGGGGTCTTGAAATGACTCCCTTGTAGATAAGGAGGGACTACTGTATTTGTCTTTCTGTGCCTGCCATTTTTATTTAGCATACAGTCTTCCAGGTACATCTATATGGCTGCAAACGGCAGGATTTTTCTTTTTTAAGACTGAGAAATATCCCAGCATTTATACACACACACTCACACAAACACACAGACATATATGTATACCCACATACACATACACACACACACACACACACACACACACACACATACATACGCATATATCACATTTATCAATTCATTCACTGACAGGCACATAGCTTATTTTTATATCTTAGCTATTATAAATAATGCTGCAATGAATATGGGAGTACAGTTGTCTCTTCAAGATAATTATTTAATTTCCTTTAAATATATAACCAGAAGTGGGATTGCTGAATCATATGACAGATATGCTTTTAATTTTTTAAAGAAATCTCCATATTATTTTCCAAAATGGCTACAGCATTTTACATTCCTATTAACAGTGTACAAGGGTTCCCTTCTCTCCACATTCTTGTCAACACTTGTTACCCTTTTTTATATATAATAACCATTATAACCGGATATAAGGTGGTATTTCACTGTGGTTTTGATTTACATTTCTCTGAGATTAGTAATGTTGAGCACCTCTGCATATACCTGATGACCAATTGTATGTATTTTTTGTTTGTTTTTGCTTTTCTTTTTTTTTTTTTTATAGTGTCTATTTAAGTCCTTGAAAATTTTTAATCAGGTTATTTTCTTGCTACTGAGTTGTTTCAGTTTGTTATATACATTATTTTGGATATGAACTCCTTATCAGAGGTATGCTTTATAAACATGTTCTCTCATTCCATAGCTTGCCTCTTCACTCTGTTGTTTCCTTGCTATGCAGAAGCTTTTTAGTTTGATGCAGTCCCATTAGCCTATTTTTGTTTTTGCTGCCTGTGGTTTTTAATTACATCAAAAATAATCATAGCCAAAAATAATGTTGAGAAGCTTTCCCCCTATATGTTCTTCTAGTGTCTTAACAGTTTCAAATATTGCATTTAAGTCTTTAATCCATGTGAACTGGTTTTTATTTATGGTGTGGCATAGGGCCCAATTTCATTCTCCTGCATGTGTATATTCAGTCCGCACAACACAATTTTTAAAACAATTATTCTTTTCCTATGGTGTGTCCCTGACAACTTTGGCAAAGATCATTTGACCATAAACACATGGATTTATTTCTGGATTCTCAATTCTGTTATTGGTCTAAATGTCTATTTTAATGCCAGTAACATACTGTTTTGATTACTGTAAACTTACAGTGTATTTGGAAATCTAGTAGTATGATACCTCTCACTTTGCTCTTCTTGCTTAAAAGTGCTTTGGCTGTTTGGGGTCTTTTGTAGTTTTAAATAAATTTTAAGATTTTGTTTCTATTTCTGTGAAAAATCAAATTGGATAATGATAGGGATTATACTAAATCTGTAGACTCTTTTAGGTAATATGGATATTTTAATATTAACTCTTCCAATCCATGAATATGGGATGTCTTTCCATTAATTTTTGTCTTTGTGTTCTTTCATCAGTGCTTTATAGATTTAATTATACAAATCTTTCACCACCTTGATTAAATTTATTCATGTGTAATTGTTTTTATTTTTTATTTTTTAAAATTTACATCTAAATTAGTTAGCACATAGTGAAACAATGATTTCAGGAGTAGATTCCTTAATTCCCCTTACCCATTTAGACCATCCCCCCTCCCAAAACCCCTCCAGCAACCCTCAGCTTGTTCTCCATATTTATGAGTCTCTTTAATTGTTCTTTTATGCTATTTTAAATGAGACTGT